>NC_056748.1:393186688-393389188 GCF_019279795.1 Protopterus annectens | reverse complement strand
CTCTCTCTACCCTAGGTAGCTAAAGCTTCGACACGACAGAAACTAAACTTGTGGACCTAGAATGCTTTTACAGACAAATTTAAGCTAGTGCAGGCTGCAGCATCAACTTACCTTAGCAAGCAGCAAGTGGTGAAGAAAACTGATAAAAATAAAATAAATCCACTGTTGGAAGCCCGCGAGGTGACTGGTGAAGCAAACCAGGCCGCTGATGATCCACCACGTCGTCCAGGAAGCAAAACGTCACTAATACAAAAGCATCACTGATTGGATGCTTTTAAATAATGCTGGACAACAACAGCCACTAGGACACTCATACATCACGCGGGGGGAGGGAATGGAAGAACAACGTAGGGAGGGGGGCGTTCTATGCTGTGTGCTCATGTCGTCAGTCGTGGGGGGAGGGTGCAATGCTACTGTGCACAAACAGGCATCGGGCGCAATGTAAAAAGTTCAAGAAAGTTTATTTTTTTATTTTTGGTTTGTTTTGCGATTTTGCGCCCCTTATGAGGCCGACCTGTACGGCACCCTAGGCGGTTGCCTAGTTCGCCTATGCCTAAGGCCAGCCATGAGTGAGACCTAATTTTGACCTCCAAGTTTTTCCCCTGTAGTTTCTGTTAGAAGTGCGTAAAGTGTGCTATCCACTTAGAGACAGTTTGACTGGACATAGGCAGTATGTTTTCTTTTCAGTAAAGGCCACAAAATGTTGCTCAGATTGTCTACATTCTTTTGCTCTCTCTAAAAATAAATTCAATTGCCAGAATTAACCACAACCAAAAACAAATATTCCTTAAGAAAAATCTATGATCTGCTAAAGCAGCTGATTCAAACTGACAGCTTTCCCAGCATGAAAGTACAGTTTTGTACCTACCATAAATGTAGATGTTTGAGTGCTAATACAGCTGCAGTCATAACAGATGGGTTCTCCTGCCGTCAGGCGGGTCCTCGGTCGGCCGAATTCCAAAGTCTAGGTCCGGCGTCGGTTGTCGTCGCTTCTTCCCTGACGTCAGTGCGACAGGGGTATAAAGGAACCAGCCGACGCCATTTTCTTCAGTTTTTCTTGCCCCAGATGTCAGATGCCCCCAGAAGGAAAGCAATAATAATAAATTTGTGTGATAATGCAGTGCTATATAATCAAAATACAGTAGTTGCAAGCAAATACATCATAAATGAAAACCCCAATCAGGTTGTATGAGGATGTGTTAGCCTATAGGCCTGTCCCAAGAGGGGAAGGAGGGAGGGAAACCTGGACTGCAGCTGTATTAGCACTCGAACATCTACATTTATGGTAGGTACAAAACTGTACTATGTTCATCGTGCATACAGCTGCAGTCTTAACAGATGGGTAGAATCCCAAAGCTAAGAAAGGGGTGGTAGGCACTAGTTGGAACTAGGAGGAGCCAAAATGCCCTGCAAGACTGCAGTGGCAAAGCCTGCTCTCAATTTGGAGTATAATGGCAGGTTGTAGTGCTTGGAGAAGGTATGCACAGAACTCCAAGTGGCTGCTTCCAAAATATCCTTGGTAGGAACTCCTCTGAGGAAGGCTGCAGAGGTGGCTGTGGCCCTAGTGGAATGAGTTCTAATGCCTGTAGGAACAGTTTTGCCACGAAAGGAATAGCAAAAGCGTATGCAGTGGGCTATCCATTTTGAGACTGTCTGTTTGGAAATTGGCTTCCCTTGAGCTCCTACTGCATAGGCCACAAAGAGCTGTTCTGATTTTCTGAAAGGCTTTGTTCTGTCCAAATAATAACGCAGCTGTCTGTGGATGTCCAAGGAATGTAGTAATCTCTCCCCTTTGTTTTGAGGATTAGGATAAAAAGTAGGTAAATGTATGTCCTGATTTAAAGCTACCCTGGATACCACTTTAGGCATAAAGGACGGGTTGGTTCGTAAGGAAACTCTGTCCTGATGGAAGATGATAAAAGGCTGGACAGCCATGAGAGCCTGTAGTTCTGAAACTCTATGAGCTGAGGTGATAGCCAGAAGGAACGCTGTTTTCCAGGACAAATATTGCAAATCTGATGAGGCAGCTGGCTCAAAGGGAGGCAAGGTCAATTTTTCCAGAATGAAATTAAGATCCCAAGCAGGTATTGGTTGTTTCCTTGGAGGCCTTAAATTCTTAGCCCCTCTGAGGAGAGTGAGAGAATAAAGGTGGATCAGTGTTGTATTCTGCAGAAATGGCTGAGGCATGTATTTTGATGGAGGAGAAAGAAAGTCCACTGCTTAGCAGTTCAGCCAAATATTGTAGTATTTGAGGTAAATTCAGTTTTCCAGGATCCTGGCCCTTTTTCTCATTCCAGACATAAAAACGTTTCCATTTAGCGGAGTAAGCTTTTCTAGTTGATGGCCTTCTGGCCTCCACAATGACATCCTGCACCTCCTTGGAGAGTAGGGCCTGTTGAGATGCTAAGGAATCTTCCATGCGGCTAGATTGAGTGTTTTTAGCTGGCTGTGAAGAGTTTTGAAACTGTGCTGAGTCAGAAGAAGAGGCATTAGAGGCAGGGTCCATGGTGGGGAATGTGTCAGGCTCCTCAGGAGTGGGTACCAGTGTTGTCTTGGCCAGTCCGGAGCAATGAGAATCATCTTTGGTCTGTCTGCTTTGGTCTTTAGTAGAACTTTGGGCAGCAGAGGAAGAGGAGGGAAGGCATAAACTGTCATTGATGTCCAACTGAAAGAAAGAGTGTCCACTCTCCAGGCCTTTGGATGGAAGATCCTTGAGCAGAATTTTGTCAATTGATGATTCTTGTGGGTGGCAAAGAGATCTATGTCTGGCCTTCCCCATTCTTGGATTATTTCTGTGAAAACTTTTGGATGCAATTTCCATTCGTGTGGATCTGTCATATTCCTGCTTAGGTTGTCTGCCAGCGTGTTTTCCTTGCCTGGCAAGTACTGTGCTTGTAGTTCCATTTGTAAGTCCATGGCCATGTTCCAAAGTGACATGGCCAGTCTGCATAGGGGGTAAGAATGTGTTCCTCCCTGTTTGTTTATGTACCACATAACTGTGGTGTTGTCCGTTCTCATCAATAATTGACCTGGTTGTAGAAGGTCCTTGAAAGCTATAATAGCATTTATTACTGCTAGCATTTCTTTTTGATTGATGTAAAGGTGCTTTTCTTTTTGGGACCATTTGCCCTGAATGTACCGATCTGTCATGTGCGGCCCCCAGGCGTAGTCCGAGGCGTCTGTTGTGATGACTTGATTTGCTTGAGGCTTACTGAATGGAAGACCTGTGTTTGTTTGACATGCTTGAGCCCACCACAGAAATTCCTTTTGCAGACATGGAATTAGTGGTATTATTGTTTCCAAACTGTGGCTGTGTTGAGACCATATGTTTTTCAGGTACCATTGTAGTTTCCTCATATGCAGCTTTGCACATGGGATTAGTAAGATGCAAGATGCCATGAATCCCAGAGCCTGCAGGATTTTCCTTGCAGACAGCCTGGTGCAATTTGCTAGTGTTCTGAAGTATTGTATTAGTTGCCCCTGCTTCTCTGGCATGAGGTAGGCCATCTGGGTGTTTGTGTCCAAATTGGCACCCAGGAAAATTATCTTCCGAGAGGGTATTAGCCTTGATTTCTTTTTGTTGACTGTGTATCCCAGAGATTTCAATAACATTATTACATAAGCCAGATGATTCAGAAGAATGTGCTTGCTGTCCGCTTGGATCAGGCAGTCGTCCAAATAGGGGTATATTTGTATCCCTTGAAGTCTGCAGTAGGCAATTACTGATGCCAGGCATTTCGTGAATACTCTGGGCGCAGTAGATAAGCCAAAGGGCAATGCAGAGAATTGATAATGGGTTGAACCTGCAAGAAATCTGAGGTACCTTCTGCAATTTTGTCTGATTGAGACATGCAGGTATGCCTCCTTGAGGTCCAATGTTACCAGTCAAGAGTCCTTGCCCAGCATGGGAAGAAGTTGCTGTAGAGTGAGCATCTTGAATTTTGGTACGAGTAGAAATGTCTTTAGGATGGATAGATCCAAAATAGGTCTCCAATCTTTTCCCTTCCTTGGCACCAGAAATAGCCTGGAATAAAAACCTTGACCTTGTTCCTGCGTAGGTACCTCTTGAATAGCTTTCATGTTTATGAGATCTGTAATTTGCTTTTGTGCCTCTGCCCTTTGATTGTGTGGCAGGTTTGGCATGCCTCTCATTTTTGGAAGGGTGTGAAAATGGAATTTGTAGCCTCTGTTTATAATGTCCAGGATCCATTTGTCCTTTGTGACAACATGCCAATTTTTTGAAAATAATGCCAGCTTTCCTCCTAAGGGGGCTGCCATTTGAAACCTGGTTGGCATGCAAAGGGGAAAGTCATTGGGTTTGCTTTCTGAAAGATTGCGAGTTGTCCTCACCACCTCTTTGTGTAGGAGCTTGCCATTGTCTGCATCTATACGATCCTTGGGATTGTCCTCTGCCCTTCGGGCGCCTGTATCTGCCTCTTTGGGGTCTGTCTGTGGCAGGAAAGGACCAGTTTTTGGAAGGCCAAAAACGTGGGGGTTGAACCTGTAGAAATTCTTTCACAGTTTGCATTGATTTAGCCTTTTCCTCCATTTTCCTTAATACCTCCTCAGCATTAGCACCAAATAGTACATCCTTTTGAAGAGGGGCGTCTAGTAATTTAGCTTTGACATGATCAGGCAAGGCTTGTTCCTTGAGCCAGGCATGCCTACGTATGACTGATCCTGTAACAGCAGCTCTACATGAGGCCTCTAGAGCATCAAAACCACATTGTAAGGTATGCTTACCCACTTGTTCTGCACTATGCATCAAATCCTGCAACTCCTTCAACTCTGGTTGTTCAGGTTGTGACATTTTACTCTTCAATTGTGATAACAAAAACTGTTGGTATTTTAGCATATGAAACTGACAGTTTAAGGCCCTCATGGATAAGGTAGCCGAGGTATATACCTTTTTGACCCACCTTTCTAAGGATCTGGAATCTCTCTCGGAAGGCAATGGATTTTTGGCAATGGAGGCCTTAACTCCCTTGGGGCCCTGTGAGATGGTTTCTGGATCAGCAGCATGGCTTTTGTAAAGAAATTGGTGTGAGTCAGGAACCCTGTAGTACCTGTCAGGCTTAACTGGAGCCGGAGGTAGAGAGTTCGGGTTAAGGCAGGCCTCCGAGTAAACATCATTTAGGATGTCCAAGACAGGAAGTATAGCTAGATACCTATGCTGAGGTAACAAGAGAAATTCCCTGAGCCTTTTCTTGGAATCTGAATAATCCTGGCCTTCCCAGTGGATGTGTTCCCTTAAGGTATGCAAAGTTTCCCCAAATGAGTAATCCTCAGGGGGGGATACAGAAGGGATGGACTCCTCCGCATCAGAGTCTTCAAAAGGGGAGTAAGAATGTTCCTGAGCATCAGAGTGCTCTGAAATAATGGAGCCCTGATCAGAGGAGGGGGAATCTTCCTCCACTCTGAGCCTTTTGTCCGGTGGGGGCTGAGAACCTCTGATTAGAGTAATTAAATCCTCAGCCATTTTAAGCATCTGTTTCTTAGGCATGGGGCCTGTAGATGGGCCCTGTGTAGCTGGTCTCTTAGGGTGCATGGTTGCTTTAGACTTTGTGAAAGCCTTGATGGAGAAAGAAAAGGAAGGTCTGAAGACACCTTGAGTGGAGGTGGACCTGTCCACATTCTGAGTTTCTACGCCAAGAGTGGCTTCGGTATCTGTAGTCGGGGTGTGGGCCGAGGAGCCTGCAACCTCGGGCATAGAAGACACAGTCAAAGAAGTGTCGTCGGTAATCAGGGGCTGCGTAGGAGCCTCAATGAGAACCGGACCATGTGTAGTCGGTTTTGGGGTGGTGTCGGTAGAGGCCGCGCACTTCGTGTGTCGGTCCTTATCTTTGCATTTTTTAGACAAAACCGGAGTCGGAGTATCCGACGACATAGTATAGTTAAATGCTTTCCCAAAATAATGCTGGGCGAACTCCGCCCGACGCTTAATAGTGCGTTTGTTAAATATAGCACAAAAGCAACAGACCGAGACGTCGTGGTCTGGGCCTAAACAAGGTATACAGAGGGAATGGAAATCCTTATGCGGTATTTGCTTCCCACAAGAAATACAATTATTAACTTTGTCTGGCATCGGTCTGAGGCAAGAAAAGTTTCCCCAACGGGGTACTTAGCTTTTAAGAAGACTTCGGTTTCCAAATTTCGTAATTTCAGGAGCTGGCCGATCGGCACTTGCGAACTGCTTCTGCTTTGGGCACCGCGCGGCAAGAAAGACTGAAGAAAATGGCGTCGGCTGGTTCCTTTATACCCCTGTCGCACTGACGTCAGGGAAGAAGCGACGACAACCGACGCCGGACCTAAACTTTGGAATTCGGCCGACCGAGGACCCGCCTGATGGCAGGAGAACCCATCTGTTATGACTGCAGCTGTATGCACAATGAACATCTTAAGTTTCCAGAATATATCTGGATGAACTGAGGTATTGGGCAACCTTTGTAAACAGTTTGACAGTTGGTCTAGATGCCAAAGGGTGGGAGGTGGGGTCAACAGTAAGCTGACAGATGCACTTTTAATGGAAGACTATGCTAGTCAATAGGAAAATGCACTGACAGATTTTGCAAGAGTGTAGGCACATCCCTACTCATTAGGGGGAAGGTCCCTCCTTTGGCACCAGAAGGAAAACATTTTTCACTTCTTTAGCAATTGTAGTCAGGTACTTGGTCTCCTAATCTCCTTCATAATGGTAAACATGAATCTGGAATACATGTATCCCAAAGGGAAGAAAAGTTATATCTTGCTAGTTGCCAAGATGGTGGATAGGTTGACATGTACAAGTGACCCCCTGCACCACATCAAATCACATGAAATGGTTCTCTTGCTGAGGCAGCAGGACTGGATAGAACAAGAAATCCTGTTTTGCCATTAAAGGGCAATTAGTATTATGTTTAGCCTTTCCTTCCTTACTTAGGGATTACCCTGGGGAGCAGAGATGGGGTCATACAGACACATACCTCTCCAATCCAAGGAGAATGCATCTCATAGCTAAGTCTTCCTCTGAGGTGCCCTGGACCCAGGGTTGCCAGATTTCCCACTGGCCAGGTAGGGACAAAAAAAATCTTTCACAGCAAGTGAAGACTAATTAAAAAGGTCTTCCACGCTAGGTCTTTAATAAGGAACATCAGAGTTCCGCAAAAACAAAAGTTGCTCTGTGTTTATTTTTTTTTTTGATTGGCCTGGGCCAATCAAAAACAAACACAGAGCTACTTCTGTTTAATGCGAAACATCGCAGTTCCGCATTAAACAGAAGTAGCTCTGTTTTGCGATTTTTTTGACTGGCCCGTATACCAGTACATGAGCCAATCAAAAATTGCTAAACATGGAGCTACTTCTGTTTAATGCGGAACATCGCAGTTTCGCATTCAACAGACGTAGCTCTGTTTTGCGATTTTCTGATTGGCCCATATACCGGTATACGGGCCAATCAAAAATCACTAAACACGGAGCTACTTCTGTTTAATGCGGAACTGCGATGTTCCACATTAAACACAAGAAGCTCCGTGTTTAGTGATTTTTGATTGGCCCGTAGGCCGGTATACGGGTCAATCAAAAAAAAAAAAAAAAAAAACAAAGTGGAGGCTGCCCGGGATTTAAAGCGGCAGTGCGGGACTCAAGCTCAGGCTGCTGATCTCGGGACAGTCCCACCCAAATATGGATGTCTGGCAACCTTGCCTGGACCAGAACTTGTTCAATTAGTTTTTCACAGAAGCAGAGAGGTTATGTCTGGCCTCACTACCTGTTCACCAATGAAGCTATGCATTAGGTAAAAGCATCTGGTAGACAAGCAAAAGGGAAAGGAGTGAACTAGTAATGTTCTGACACCAGCTGCAAACTCAGAAAACTTTCTGTGGTCTTTAGTAATGGGGGTGTAAAGATGAGTATCCTTTAAGTGTAGTGCAACCATGAAGATTTGTGAGGATATCAGAGGGACAACAGGCTTTGGAACATTTATTATTCTGAACTTTAGAATGATAAGGAACGTATTTAGATGGGACAGATCCAATGCGGGTGTCCATGTGCTTTCTTTTGTTGGCACCAGCAGCAGTTTGGAGTGGAAGCATGTGTTTTCTTCTTCATGTGTACTTTTCTATGGCCCCTTACTTCTATAAAATCTTTCAACATGCAAAGCACAACAGTGAGCTGGTCTCTTGGGACAGGGGGAATTCTTCTTTATTTTAGAAAATGCAAATTTGTAGATTTGCTGAAGAATAAAGCACCACACTGTAGAACAAACTAGACCTCACACCAGAGAAGTGTTATTTGTTCTTAATGGTATTAGAGTTTGAAGTTTTACTGTTAACTTTCACTGCAGAAATTATTTTTTTATTTTAATAAATCAGTCTGTGTACTAAACTGAGTGAATTAATCTGGCCTGGAACTTGTGGTGTGAGACTTGCTGAAGAATGTTTGGGCCCACTGGTCCTGAGCAGTGTTTTTCCACTTTTGAGCAAAACAGGTGAAATGCCCTCCTATTCATTTTGAGTGAGTGCATAGGGGGTAGACTGAAAGCAAAACTTGGATGGAGTGAAGAGGTATGATGCAACTTGCTTGAGTAATGGTTGCTCCCTCTGAGAGTCATGGTCTTAGCAACTCTCAGGCTTGTCTGTTGGTTCTGCTTGACATTCCTTTCCCAGTTTGCTCTTTTTTCTCTTACCAGTTTCACTCTGGTCTTGCTTGAGGTATAATGGACAACTTCAATCAGAGTAATTTCAACTGGACTCTGGTGCTTGTGGTTGAAAAGTACAGTTTTGTACCTACCATAAATGTAGATGTTCGAAGATCCACATTGCTGCAGTCATAACTTATGGGTAGTCCGCTGTCCTCGGTCGGCCCGAATACCAAAGTATTAGGCTGACGTCGGTCATGGGCGCTCAGATCTGACATCAGAGCGTCAGGGTATAAAAGTGCATGCCCGACGTCATTTCCTCAGTCTTTTCTTGCCCCAGATGTCAGAAGGCCCTAAAAACAAAGGCCACAGCCAAAAATAGAATAACTCCCTAAAACCATGTACAAAAAACAGCTACAACCCAAATCATACCACCACTCCAAACTACAGAGGGGAAGGAGGGAGGTATTGACTGCAGCAATGTGGATCTTCGAACATCTACATTTATGGTAGGTACAAAACTGTACTATGTTCTTCATCTCACATTGCTGCAGTCATAACTTATGGGTAGAATCCCAAAGCAGAGGTAAAGGGTGGCTGGCAAAATCATAAAGCATTGGGGGCTGCCAAAATGCCCTGTAAGATTGCAGTGGCAAACCCAGCCCTAGATTTGGAATAAAGTGGAAGATGGTAATGTTTAGAAAAAGTGTGCACTGAACTCCAAGTAGCTGCTTCCAAAATATCTTTAGTAGCTACCCCCTTAAAAAAGCAGTAGAAGTGGCAGTAGCCCTAGTGGAGTGAGGCCTGATTCCAGATGGAATCTCCTTACCATGATGAGAATAACAAAAAGCAATACAAAAGCCAATCCACTTAGAAATAGTTTGTTTTGAAACAGGTTTCCCCTGAGAACCCAAAGCAAAAGAAACAAACAACTGCTGAGACTGTCTGAACCCTTTAGTCTTGCTCAAATAATAACGCAGCTGCCTGTGAATATCCAAAGTGTGCAAGATTTTCTCCCCTTTATTTTGGGGATCTGCATAAAAAGTAGGCAAATGAATAGATTGGTTCAAGGCCACATTTGAAACCACTTTAGGCATAAAAGTAGGGTTAGTACGCAGAGATACCCTGTCCTTATGAAAAATTAGTAAGGGTTCAACTGCCATTAGAGCCTGTAATTCAGAAACCCTTCTAGCAGACGTAATGGCCAACAAAAAAGCAGTCTTCCAAGACAAAAACTTTAGCTCAGCTGATGCTGCAGGTTCAAAAGGAGGTATAGCCAAGGGCCTATGCTGTGGTAAAAACAAAAATTCCCTGAGCCTCTTCCTGGAATCTGAGAAATCCTGACCTTCCCATTTAAAATGCTCCCTCATGGAATGCAGGGTTTCTGAAAAAGAAAAATCCTCTGGAGGAGAAGCAGAAGGAGTGGAATCCTCTGCGTCTGAATCAGAATAAGGAGGAAAATCCTGAATGTCTTCAGCCGAAGACTCTGAGTAATCTGAAGCCTGCTCCAAACTTTCCATTTCTGGCTCCACCCTAGGCCTCTTATCCGGAGGGGGCATAGAACCCCTGATTAAAGTAATTAAATCTTCTGCCATTTTAAGCATGTGCTTTCTAGGCACAGAACCTGCAGAACTAGGACTGACACCTGTGGAAGGCAAACCAGGCCTGCCTTTGGAAGGCACCTTAGAGACAGAAGGAGAAGGCCTAACCACCTTAGGCAAAGAAGGGAAAATAGTAACCTGAGAGGCCCCCTCAGCCTGACCTGACTCCTGGGAAACCACATCTTGCAAAACCAACGTCTCCCCCTGAGACTCAGAAGAAACTGCGTCCGGATCAACCGAATCCACAGTGGTGTCTAAAGAACCGGCTTCCGGAACGGACGAGTCATCCTGTTTGGACTTTAAAGATTTATCTTTGCGCTTCTTCGCGGTAGCGGGCGTCGGAGGATCCGACGGCATATTGTAATTACACCGCTTACCGAAGACAAGCCTAGCACAATCTAACCTACGTTTAATGGTGCGCTTATTAAACCTAGCACAAAAGCGACACCCTACTATGTCGTGCTCAGGTCCCAAACAAGGAATACAAAGAGAGTGGTAATCCCTATGCGGTATCTGTTTCCCTCAAGAAATACAATTATTCACTTTTTCTGACATCCGGAAGTAACTGAGGCAAGAAAAAACAAAAATATTCCCCAACGGGGTACTTAGCCCAACTTGGTATCGGTCTGAAACTCAGAATACGAAAATTTCAGAACGCCGAACGGCACTTGCAAACACTGCTTCTGCTTCGGACCATGCGGCAAAAAAGACTGAGGAAATGACGTCGGTCATGCGCTTTTATACCCTGACGTTCTGATGTCAGATCTGAGTGCCCATGACCGACGTCAGCCTAATACTTTGGTATTCTGGCCGACCGAGGACAGCGGACTACCCATAAGTTATGACTGCAGCAATGTGAGATGAAGAACATCAGCCTCTTATGGATTTGCAGTCTTGTCCTTCTCATTCAGTCACCTTCAGCAGAGAGTCCAAAGAGGAAATTCTTGTACCTGTGGTGCATTTAGGGGCACCACTTTCACAATGTTTGTTAGGGGTAGAGTCCTCAAAAAAACAAATCACTGAACTTCAGACTAGTAGCTGCTGTCCTACATGATGCATCAACAGCATTGTATCTACATTTTTTGGAGTGATTGACAACCTCTGCAGACATGTCACATAAATCAAGCAAATTCTCTCTCCCTTCAGGTCCGTATCTGAAATCCTCTCTGTCTTAGACATCATCTTATCCGGCAGAGATTGTTGAAAAGCAAGTATATGCGTCTGGCAGTTCAAGTATTCTACTCTCTCCATCACTGGGAGCTCGGTTTCTGGATGAAGCAGAAGCAAATTGCTTGCTGGAATCCACAGATACCAGAGATGGATCAGCTAGAGGACTTTTTACATGAACATGTCAGATTCCTGGATCTTCAGGTGATGGGGTGGCTAATTTGTACAGAAGTAAGGCCAAAGCTAAATTCCATACTGCTCCTAAAAGGCAAGGATTTAAGGATTACCTGCTGGTCCTGGAAGGTTACATTACAATAAGAGCAGAAAAAAAGAATCAGAAACCACTAAGATCAATGGAACTAGACACAAATTTTCAGGCTTATAAAAGGGTAAAGTACAGTGTCCCTTCAAATGAATGGCGAGATTTCCATACAATATTAAGACAATCTCTTGAGGTCAAGGAAAGAAGCAATAATGTCATTAATGAGACAAAAGACATCTTCATAGTTGGGGTTGAGGAATGTCAGCTCAGACTGGAAAAAAATCCCACTGGTGCAGATGATCTCAATTCTGAACAGTCGTCTTGCAACAAGAGTCCAGCTCTGACTCAGTTCTATTCCTAAGACTGTGAAGTGGGCTTAGTACCCACACCCTGACTCAGATCAGTGCTCTGTGAGAAAAACCTCCTCAATGTTATATCAGCACAGCGTCAAAGACAGGTATCCACAATCTAGGCACCTAAGTTAAGTCAAAGATACCTATTCAACCCAGGAACAAAAGTTGAAGCCTGTGAGGGAATCAATGTCAAGAACCTCAATGTTAAAAGGATATGAAGACAATGTGGGTGCAGCATGTGAGCTGACACTGAAGCCACAGCAAGGCAGGAGACTGCCATCAACTCAGTTGGTCCTGATATACTTAAGACCACAGCGCATACTAAAACCAGACCAGGCAGGTAAGAGAGTCCAAACAGAAATGTACTGTTCAACTCAGAACAAGTACTGAAGCATCCCAGAAGAGAAAGGTGGGTAAACACAAGGACAGACCAAACCAAACAGCTGTATATTTCCCTGTACTGCTTGAAAAATAATTAAGATAAGCTCACAACTAACACCAAAGCCAAAACCCTGCTTGTGAGGCAGTCCAACAGTAAACTAGTTACATTCAACTTGGAACTGAATAGAATAAGCCAAAAGCAAGACGGGTACACATAAACATCAACCTATACATACAGACTTAATAAGGCTAAAGAAATACTTCTTAAGAAAGAAAACACTTGGGTAAAAAAACTGTCAGTTCTTAAACATTGCAAGTCAGAGAACCAGGCCAAACAAGGACTACAAGTAGCTTGACAGTGTCTGATAAGTAGCCTCAAATATGACCACAACTGATGCCGATGCTAGAACTGGGCTAATGTGAGGGTACAACAGAAAAAGTTCCATGCACGTGAAACAAAATATAGGTGGCTCACTGCAACTCATGCATAGATAAATATCAGCATCTACAAATTTATTAAGGTCTATTATATCCTTAGATGTGGTAACTCTAGTGATGTTTGTTTTGAGAATATGCAGCAGATCCATTAGAGCGGGATCAGAGAATGCCTTGTAAGTTAGGCAGAAAGTGCCCCTCAGTAGTCTTTTGGAGGCAAGCGCACAGGCATACAGTTTTGAGGTGGTCTGCATAGGACTTATTATTTTCACCCTGTATTCCTTTAGTGAGGAACATCTGTGGCCGCTACAGCTGTTGAAAACATCTGGTCACGTACATGCAGAAGGGTGCATTGCACTCAATTACTGGTCTAATGAGGGCTGAGTGCAGTGGGACTATGATCTCCTTAGATCTGGATGCCATGTACTTATTTTTAAGTAGTGCCATGTAGAAGGATTTTCTCACTACCATGGACTCATGGTGATCAAAGATCAGGTTACTGTCGACCCGAATTCCAAGTCCCTCAGCACAGTGTAAACTCTTAGGGGAGTGTTATCGATTTTTCAATTTGCATGGATGGTCTCTTCCTAAATGGTATACCTATGCATTTTTTGCATTGAGTTTTAGACCATGGTTCTGGAACCGTTTTTTTGTCTGTCAGACTCCCTTACAGGACATTTGTCAGAGTCAAGCCAAACATGAAAAAAGGTCTGACCAAAAAAAAAAAAAAGGTAAAACTTTGGTTTGCTCTAAAAAAAATCTGAACCAGACTGAACCTACAACCGCAATGGTGATCAGAATTAATGTTACACATTCAGGTAGTTAACAGCTGCATGAAGATACAAACATGACAGAAACACATTCTGATCCCAAGAGTCACTTAAGCAGTGCAAACATCCAGTAAAACTTCTAAACGTGTATGCACTTTCAAAATGTGCGCACATGGATCAACAGGTTGATTATAGCTCTCCAGGTATGAAAAAGTACAGTTTTGTACCTACCATAAATGTAGATGTTCGAGTGTTCACCCTGCTGCAGTCATCACACTTGGGTTATCCTGCCGTCAGGCGGTCCCCGCAGTCGGCCCGAATTCCAAAGTCTTGGTCCGGCGTTGGTTGCTGTCGCTTCCTCCCTGACGTCAGTGCGTCAGGGGTATATAAGAGGCATCAGACGCCATTTTCTTCAGTTTTTCTTGCCCCAGATGTCAGGTGCCCCAAAAGGTAGGCAAAACAAAATATATATATATATATATACATATGTCTATATAAAAATAAAACAAAACCGTTAGGTACAAGCAAATACACCACGGAGGTAGTATAGGATAAAGTGGTAGAGATAAGTTCAGCTAGTTCAGAGGGGATGGAGGGAGGGTAACCTGGACTGCAGCAGGGTGAACACTCGAACATCTACATTTATGGTAGGTACAAAACTGTACTATGTTCATCGTGTTACCCTGCTGCAGTCATCACACTTGGGTTGAATCCCAAAGCTAAGGAGGGGAGGTGGAGTCAAACAGGGTTAGAAGAGGCTAGTAGGCCCTGCAAAACTGCAATGGCAAAACCAGCTCTAGTCTTAGAGTAAAGAGGTAAGTGATAGTGTTTGGTGAAGGTGTGCACTGAACTCCAAGTAGCAGCTTCCAGAATATCCTTGGTTGGCACTCCCCTGAGAAAGGCTGCTGATGTAGCTGTAGCCCCTGTGGAGTGGGACCTAATGTTAGCAGGTACTGGTTTCCCATGATGTGTGTAGCTGAAAAGTATGCAATGTCCTATCCATTTAGAAATGGTCTGTTTTGAGATAGCTTTTCCTTGTGATCCTGTAGCATAGGCTACAAAGAGTTGGTCAGTTTTTCTGAAAGCCTTAGTTTTATCCAAGTAGTAATGTAATTGCCTGTGAATGTCCAAAGAGTGCAGGAGTCTTTCTCTTTTGTTCTGGGGATTTGGGAAGAAGGTGGGCAAGTGAATGGTTTGGTTTAAGGCCAGACTGGATACCACCTTTGGAATAAAGGAAGGATTAGTTTGTAGAGAAACTCTGTCTTGATGAAAAATGAGGAAAGGTTCCACTGCCATTAGTGCCTGTAGCTCTGAGACTCTTCTAGCTGAGGTTATTGCTAGAAGTAGGGCGGTTTTCCATGAATTAAATTTTAAATCAGTTGAAAAAGCTGGTTCAAAGGGCGGCAGTGTAAGTTTTTCCAGGACAAAGTTGAGATCCCAAGTAGGTGTTGGAGCTCTCCTTGGCGGTCTTAAGTTCTTAGCCCCTCTGAGGTACTGTCTTAGGAGTGGATGTGAAAATAAAGGAGGATCCGTGCTGTAATGAGCTGAAATTGCTGAGGCGTGGATCTTAATAGATGAAAAGGAAAGTCCTTTGTGTAACATCTCAGTTAAATATTGTAGAATTTGAGGAATGTTCGGCTCCAGGGGATTTAGGCCTTTAGCCTGGTTCCAGGAGCAAAATCTTTTCCATTTGTCTGAATAGGTTTTCCTGGTGCTGGGCCTCCTGGCCTCCAGAATGACATCCAGAACAGCTTTGGATAAAGGTGTTGGCTGATTGTTTAGGTAATTTGCCATGCAGCTAGGTTTAAAGTCTTGAGCTGGCTGTGTAGAATCAGATTGTCTCACTGCGTGAGCAGGTGAGGAAGTTGTGGCAAAATCCATGGTGGGCCCTGGGCCATGGTCCTTAAAATTGGATACCAATGTTGGCGTGGCCAATCTGGTGCAACGAGAATCAATTGTGGCCTCTCTAATCTGACTTTCAGCAGTACCCTTGCTAGAAGAGGCAGTGGAGGGAAGGCATAGACTGTTAATGTTTTCCAACTGAATGGGAGAGCGTCCACTTTCCAAGCTAGTGGATGGAAGGTCCTTGTGCAAAATTTTTGAAGTTGGTGGTTGTGGGGGCTTGCAAACAGATCTATCTCTGGGTGTCCCCATTTTTGAGCTATCATTGCGAATACTTGTGGATCTAGTTTCCATTCGTGTGGATCCATGATGTTTCTGCTTAGGTCGTCTGCCAATGTGTTTTTCTTTCCTGGCAAGAATTGTGCTTGTAATTGAACCTGGTAAGACAGTGCAGTGTTCCACAAGGTCATTGCTTGCCGGCATAGAGGGTAGGAATGTGTGCCCCCTTGCTTGTTTATGTACCACATAACTGTGGTGTTGTCTGTCCTTAGTAGTAGTTGTCCTGGGTGTAGCAGGTCCTTGAAAGCTGTTAGGGCATTATGCACTGCTAGCATTTCTTTTTGATTGATATGCAGGTGTCTCTGATCTGTAGTCCATTTGCCCTGAATGCACTGTCCTGCCATGTGTACTCCCCAGGCATAGTCCAATGCATCTGTTGTCATAGTTTGCCTGGCTGTGGGTAAGGTGAAAGGCTGACCCTTGTTGAGGTGACATGCCTGTGCCCACCATAGAAACTTCTGCTGAAGGCAGGGAATGAGTGGAATCATTGTTTCCAGGCTGTGCTGAGTCCATATACTTTTCAGGCACCATTGTAATTTCCTCATATGCAGTTTTGCAAATGGTATCAGTAGAATGCAAGATGCCATGAATCCCAAGGCCTGCAGAATTTTTCTTGCAGGGAGTTGGGTCTTTGTTGCCATTATTTTGAAATATTGAGACAGTTGTCGTTGTTTGTCTGGCATGAGATAAGCCATCTGGGCCATTGTATTCAAGCTGGCACCCAGGAATGTTATGTTTTGTGAGGGCACAAGTTTTGATTTCTTTTTGTTTACTGTGTACCCTGGGCAACTTAGAAGGTGTTTGACAAATGCCAGATACTGTAAAAGAATGTCCTTGCTTTCTGCTTGAATAAGACAGTCATCCAGGTATGGGTATATTTGAATTCCTCTTTGTCTGCAGTATGCAATTACTGGTGCCAGGCATTTTGTGAAGACCCTGGGTGCAGTAGATAAGCCAAAGGGCGGTGCAGAGAATTGATAATGTGTTGAACCTGCAATGAAGCGGAGGTATCTTCTGCAACTTTGTCTGATAGGGACATGCAGGTATGCTTCCTTGAGGTCCAAAGTGACTAGCCAAGCATTCTTGCCCAGTATGTGAAGAAGCTGCTGTAGTGTTAGCATCTTGAATTTTGGTACTTGTAGATAGGTGTTCAGAAGTGAAAGATCCAGAATGGGTCTCCATGCTTTGTCCTTTCTTGGAACTAGGAAGAGTCTTGAGTAAAATCCTTGTACCTGCTCCTGTGTAGGTACCTGTTGAATGGCTCTCATGTTCATGAGAGGTGTAATTTGCATAGATTTAGCCTTATCCTCCATTTTCTTTGAAACCTCTTCTGCTTTGACACCAAATAATACATCCTGTTGTAAAGGTGCATCTAATAATTTTGCTTTAACATGGTCAGGGAGGGTTTGCTCTTTTAACCAAGCATGTCTACGAATGACTGAGCCAGTAACAGCTGCTCTACAGGAAGCTTCCAGTGAATCAAATCCGCATTGTTAAAGTATGCTTACCCACCTGTTCAGCTGCATGCAACAGATCCTGCATTTCCTTGAACTCAGGCTGTTCTGAGTGTGTGCTCATTTTTTGTTTTAACTGAGACATCAGGAATTGTTGATATTTCAACATGTGAAACTGGCAATTTAATGCTCTCATAGCCAGAGTTGCAGAGGTGTATATTTTCTTTCCTCATCTATCTAGGGCTCTGGAATCTCTTTCAGAGGGCACAGGATTTTTAGCCATAGAAGCCTTTGCTCCCTTAGGACCCTGGGATATGGTTTCTGGGTCAGCTACAGGGCTTTTATAAAGGAATTTGTGTGAGTCGGGTACTCTGTAGTATCTGTCTAGTTTGGCTGGAGCAGGAGGTAGAGAGTCTGGATTTAAACTAGACTCCAAGTAGACATAATCCACAATATCTAAAACAGGTGGAATAGCAAGAGGTCTGTGCTGGGGTAACAGAAGGAACTCTCGGAGCCTTTTCTTAGAATCTGAGTAATCCTGGCCTTCCCAGTGGAAATGTTCCCTCATGATATGTAATGTTTCCCCAAAGGAGTAGTCTTCAGGGGGAGATGATGAGAGAGAAACCTGGTCAGAGGATGCATAATCCACCTCTTGTCTTGGTCTTTTATCAGGAGGGAGATCTGTTTCTTAGGCATGGGGCCATGACCTGTTGACTGATGAACAGTTTTCTTAGGTTTTAAAGGAGTTTTAAGTTTAGCATAAGATTTAATGGTGAGTGTAGTCGGTCTGAAGACACCTTCTGTAACTGAAGGCATTTCCTCTGCACCGGTGTCTAAATCTGCTCCGGTGTCGGTAGGTGGCTGCGTCGGCCTAGTAGACTCCACGTGGGAGTCGACAGCTGTCTGGGGTTCCAGCTCTGCGGTCGTCAGGGGCTGCGTAGGCGCCTCACTGGAAACCGGAGACCCGGTGACAGGCCCAGCTGAGGCCTCGGGGTCTGGCTTATTCCTAGGCTGCCTGTCCTTATCCTTGCATTTTTTAAGAACTGCGGTCGTCGGCTGCTCCGATGGCATGATATAATTGAACTTCCTACCAAAATAATGCTGTGCGAAGTCAAAACGGCGTTTGATAGTACGTTTATTAAACCTAGCGCAAAACCGACAACCTGTGACGTCGTGGTCTGGGCCTAGGCAAGGAATACAATAGGAATGGAAGTCCTTATGAGGTATTTGCTTCCCACAAGAAATGCAATTGTTAACTTTTTCTGACATCGGACTGAGGCAAGAAAATGTTTCCCAATGGGGTACTTAGCTTTAGTGAAGACTTTGGACTGAAATTCAAGTCGAAAATCTCAGGTGTCGGCCGACCGGCACTTGCGAACTGCTTCTGCTTCGGGTACCGCGCGGCAAGAAAGACTGGAGAAATGGTGTCAGATGCCTCTTATATACCCCTGACGCACTGACGTCAGGGAGGAAGCGACAGCAACCGACACCGGACAAAGATTTTGGAATTCGGGCTGACGGCAGGATAACCCAAGTGTGATGAATGCAGCAGGGTAACATGATGAACATCTACAATTATGAAAACTAAAAGAAATAAAACCTATCAAAATGGATAAGATTCACTTACTGTCATGTAAATACACAGCCTGGATGGCAGCAATGAAGAAATTTGGAGAAAGTAAGAGAAAACAAACCAGAAAGAAAAACAGAAAACTCTAGCTGAAAGAATCTTGCAGCTCTTCAGCAAAAAGCAATTCAAGTTTCAGCTTTGGTACAGGAGATAGCTTCCACTAGCTTCGAGGAATAAATGCATCAAATGTGCTCAGGCGTGCTTCAAAATGAAACACTGAAGGAATATAAAAAGTCAAACAACAAAAGGCTGTGGGGAAAGCAGAAGAAGCTCTAACTTCAGATGAGATGATAAAACTACAAAAATCAGAAGTTGAAATAAACAAAAGGCTGGCCAAGCAGGAGGATTCTGAATAAGAGTTGTTTCAAAAAATAGCAGAGTTAGAAGACAAGGGAATACAGAGAAAAAAAGAAGTTATGTACTCAGCATAATGTTCCATCTGAGTAGTTGTACTTAATTTGTCTTTAGCCTGTGGGTTACAGATCCGTACAGCCGTATCGGATCCGAGCCAGCAACTTTTGCTAGCATCAGCTCCGAGCTCCAAACTCCTCCCCTTACCCATAATACACCTCCACTGCCTTCCATCCCCAGATCGAGTTTGCTGAACTTATACTGAGAACCCAACCTGAAAGATATACTTGTGACCTATACTGCAGCCCGTAGGCTGATCATGCGCCAATGTCCGGGACCGGGGGAAGGAAGGAGGGTGGGACGGTTGAAGACAAATGAAGTACAACTACTCACTCAGATGGAATGTTATGGTGAGTACATAACTTCTTTATCTGAAGTAGTTTACTTCATTTGGTCTTCAACCTGTGGGATAGAGTCCCCAGCTGCTGATCCAATTTGTAATGAGAAATAAATGTATGAGATGAGGACCAAGTAGCTGCAGAACAAATATCATCCAAAGACACTCTAGACCAAAAGGCCACAGATGTAGCCATGGACCTAGTGGAAAGAGCTTTCACCTAACCTGGAGGAGACATGCCTCTGTCCTTACAGACCTGCAGGATACATGAAGAAATCCATCTAGCTATAGTGACCTTGGAGATAGGTTTCCCCAAAAAGGGTTTATAGAAGAATACAAACAATTGATCAGATTTGCAGACATTTTTTGACCTGTACAAATAGAATCATAACTGTCTATGAACATCCAACATGTGGTGTTTGTATTCCATCTTGTTCGTAAAATTAGGAAAAAACACAGGTAAATTGATAGTCTGATTGATCGTGACTGGTGATGCCACCTTAGCAAGAAAGGATGGATTGGTTCGAAGGGAAATTCTATCTCTGTGAAAATTCATGCACAGAATTTTGATGAACAAGGCCTGTAATTCTGAAACCCTTCTTGCAGAGGTAATAGCCACCAAAAAAGCTGTTTTCCAAGATACAAATTTTAGATCTGCAGTCGCGGCCAGCTCAAAAGGAGGAGCAACCAAAGTTTGAAGAACCACAGCAAGGTCCCACAAGGGAATAGGATCTTTGACCGGGGGGCATAACAAAAAGATGCCTTTGATAAAGGCTTTACACAGTCTGGAAGAGGCTAAGGAGGCAGACTTCTCACCCACGTGAAAATGAGAAATGGCAGCCAACTGAACTTAAACAATAGAAGAACTAGCTCTATGTTAAAAAATATCAGCTAGAAAATCAAGAATGGCGTAAACAGGAGCTGTGAAAGGGTCTAAACTCCTTAGAGAGGCCCAGAAAGAAAAATGTTTCCACTTGCTGCAATAAACCTTCCTGGTCTAAGACTTATGAGCAGCTACCAAAATAGATCTAACTGAGGAGGATAGTCTGGGAGTCCTAGCAATCACGGGAACTGGGGCAGCCAAGCTGTGAGCTTCAGGCTGTCCAGACTCGGATGAGGCACCCCCAAAGGGTGTGAAATCAAATCCTGAATGGGATCTAGGATCCAAGGTGGAGCCAGAAGGTGAGACCAAAGGAAGGGAAACCATACCTGGTGAGGCCAGAATGGGGCAATGAGGATCACTTTGCTCCCCAGTCGACGAGATTTCTGTAGAAACCTCGGAATGAGAGGCGCTGGCGGGTAAGCATACAGACCACCAGGAGGCCAAGCATGGGAGACTCCCCCGGCAGGGGGTTCAGAGTGAAAACCTTGCTGCACTTCACGTTGGAAGGAGATGTGAAGAGATTGCAGCAAGTATGACCCCACTCGCGGAAGATCTGTTTTGCTACTGACAGATTCAGAGACCACTCGTATGGCATCAGAATGGTCCGACTTAGCCTGTCTGCTAGGATGTTGGACCGTCCCGGAATGTGCATTGCGATGAGAAAGTGACTGGTGGAAATCTTCCATTCCCACACTCTCATGGCCTCACTACAAAGGGGGTAAGATCTGGTCCCTCCCTATTTGTTGATATACCAGACCACTGACGTGTCTGACTGGATTGCAATCGTTCCCAGAGGAAGAAAGGCATGAAGGGCCTGCAACGCTAGAAGGACCGCCCTCATCTCTAGGACATTTATATGCAAGCTGGTCTCTATGGGGGACCATAGGCCTTGGAATGTCCTGCCCGAACAATGCCCATCCCACCCGATTTGGTAGGCATCCATGGTCACAGGCCAGAGCTGGAACAAAGGGTCGTCCCTCCAAAATGTCCGGAGAGCTCATCCACCATATGAGCGACGACCGACAGACTCGATTGAGTTGAACTGGATATGTCAATGGCAGTTCCAACAGGGACCATTGTACAGCTAGAGTCCACTGTAGAATCCTCATGTGTAACTGAGCACACGGGAGAGGAGTTATGGTCGCCACCATCGCGCCTAGGGCCCCCAACACCTATTCCGCTGTTGGACAATGAGAACGGTAGATCAGGGAGACATGCATCCTCAGGTTGTGAACTCTCTCCAAGGTCAGGAATATTTTGCACTGAAGAGCATCTATCCTGGCACCAACGTAGTCCATCACCTGTACAGGATATATGAGAGATTTGGATGTGTTGATTGTAATCCCCAAACACAGGACAAGTGTCAGGAAATAATCCCTGGTTTGGGAAAGTAGACGCCTGGTGGGAGCAGTAAGGAGCCAATCATCCAGGTACGGATAGACCCGAATCTCCTGAAGCCTCAGGTGAGTCGCTACAACCGCCATCACTTTGGTAAATGCCCTGGGGGCTGTGGTGAGACCAAAGAATAAGGCTCGAAATTGGTAATGATTGACTCCTAGCCAGAAGTGGAGGAACCTCCTGGAGCTTCTGTGCATTTTTATGTGATAGTAAGCATCCTGGAGGTCTAAAGAGCACATACCGTCGCTCTCTTGCAGGTTTGGCATGATGGACTGTAACGTGACCATCCAGAACTTCTCTTTGGCAACTGACAGGTTCAGGGTAGATAGGTCCAGAATGGGCCTTAAGTCCAAAAAGAACCTAGAGTAGAAGCCTGATCGGGGGTTTTCGATGACTCGTTTTCCTAGCAGCTTGGAAATTTCCTGAGCTGCTGCCTCCCTTCGCATGGGTGGTATGTCAGGGAAGCGTCTGGGAGATATGGTGGAACCCACGAAGGGGATAGAGTATCCTCTGGATATGATTTGAAGCACCCGGTAGTCCATTGTTATGGACTCCCATGCCACTCGGTGCAAGGACAATCATCCCCAGACTGCCTCCAGAGTAGAGCAGTCGGGCAACCCCTCAGGGTTGTTGCCCGGGTCTGTCCGAGAAAGGTTCTTGAGAGCCGAAATTCCGCGGATCCCCTCTGCCTCTGGGCCGGCGTCCATTCTATCCCTCTCTGCCTCTGGGGGAAAAAGAACCCCGAGTGTCCCGGGAATACTGTGACTTCCGGAACCACATCTTCTTTTGCCCTCTCTGCTTCCGGGAAAAGGACCTTTGAGGGTTAGAGAAGCAGATCCCGACGGCAGACAGTGTCTTCCCGTCCTCCTCACTCTGGACTAATGTCTCCTTGACGGTCTTTACAAAGAGTGTAGAGCCGTCAAAAGGGGCATTGGAAAAATATGCCTTGAAGGGTTCGGAAAACAGACATAACCTGAGCCATGCGTTACGCCTCATGAACAAGCCGGACCCTGTCTTCTTGCACTGACATCACTAAGGAAATACAGGGAGCATTTACATCAGTGATGTTAGCATAGGAAAATCATCTCTTCCATGCATAGACTTTAACGGGGCACATTTGTTGCATCCATTAAAGTCTGTGGATATTCCACGTTACTCTATCGTAACATCACAAATGGAAAAGCTAAATTTTTTGGGCTGTGGGTTAATAAAAATGTCTATGAAGCTTTTTATTGAAACACAGATTTAAAAAGTAAGGAATACTTCATCAAATACCACAGAGTATATAGAATCACTGTCAAATGCCTTTAAAACGCATGTTGTGTGCATGCTCCAAATCTGGCCATCAGAACGCAGCCAACACCTACTTCAATAAAGATGCAGTCAAACTAGCAAAAATAGATGCTCCTGACAAAATTGAGGCAGAAAGAAAAATATTACTGGAAAAGTACAGTTTTGTACCTACCATAAATGTAGATGTTCGAGTGTTCGCCCTGCTGCAGCCATCACACTAGGGTTATCCTGTCGTCAGGCAGTCCCGCAGTCGGCCGGATTTCCAAAGTCTTGGTCCGACGTCAATTGCTGTCGCCTCATCCCTGACGTCAGTGCGCCAGGGGTACATATATTGCAACCAATGCCATTTTCTTCAGTTTTTCTTGCCCCAGATGTCAGGTGCCCCCAAAAGGGTGATCAGAATTAGTATCAAATGGTGTAAACACTGCACAAACACAAAATCCCTTCAGCTATAAGCAAATACATCAGTAAGGCATAGCAGAGATTTAGCCAGTAGATCAGAGGGGATGGAGGGAGGGTAACCTGGACTGCAGCAGGGTGAACACTCGAACATCTACATTTATGGTGGGTACAAAACTACTATGTTCATTGTGTTACCCTGCTGCAGTCATCACACTTGGGTTGAATCCCAAAGCTAAGGTAGGGGGGAGGTATCATAGAGGGTTAGTGGAGGCAATGAGGCCCTGCAGAACTGCAGTGGCGAAGCCCGCCCTGGACTTAGAGTAAAGAGGTAAGTGATAGTGTTTGGTGAAGGTGTGTACAGAACTCCAAGTTGCAGCTTCTAAAATTTCCTTGGTAGGAACCCCCCTTAGAAAGGCTGTAGAGGTAGCTGTTGCCCTGGTAGAGTGGGATCTAATGGTAGGAGGAACTGGTTTCCCATGATGGGTATAACAGAACCGTATACAATGGCCTATCCATTTAGAAATGGTTTGCTTGGATATAGCCCTCCCTTGAGAAGCTGTAGCATAGGATACATAGAGCTGGTCAGTTTTTCCTGAAAGCCTTAGTTTTATCCAAGTAGTAACGAAGCTGCCTGTGAATGTCCAAGGAATGCAGGAGTCTCTCACCTTTGTTCTGTGGATTGGGGAAGAAACTGGGTAGGTGGATGGTTTGATTTAAAGCTGCACTGGAAACCACCTTAGGCATAAAGGAAGGATTAGTTCGTAGAGACACTCTGTCTTGATGAAAAATGAGGAAAGGTTCCACTGCCATTAGTGCCTGTAATTCTGAGACTCTCCTAGCTGAAGTTATTGCCAGGAGCAGGGCAGTCTTCCAAGATAGGAACTGAAGGTCTGCAGAGAAAGCTGGTTCAAAGGGAGGTAACGTTAAGTTTTTCCAGAACAAAGTTGAGGCCCCATGTTGATGTAGGAGGTCTTCTAGGTGGTCTAATGTTTTTTGCTCCTCTGAGGAACTGCCTTAGAAGAGGATTTGAAAATAAAGGTGGATTCATGTCGTAGTGAGCTGAAATAGCTGAAGCATGGATTTTAATTGAGGAAAAGGAAAGTCCTTTGTGCAACATCTCAGCTAAATACTGCAGAATGTGAGGCTGAGTTGTGTCTTGGCCTTTAGCTTGGTTCCAGGCACAAAACCTTTTCCATTTGTCCGAGCAAGCCTTCCTGGTGCTTGGCCTCCTGGCTTCCAGAATAACATCCAGAACTGCTTGTGAAAGAGGAGCTGGTTGGATGTTTAATAGATTTGCCATGCAGCCAGATTTAAGGTTTTCAGCTGACTGTGTAGAATCTGTTTGTTTTGTTGCGTGAGCAAATGGGGTATTTGAGGCAATATCCATGGTGGGCTGTGAGCCATATTCTTCAATAGCGGGTACCAGTGCTGGCGTGGCCAGTCTGGGGCTATGAGAATCAGTCGTGGTTTCTCCTTTTTGACCTTCAAAAGAACCTTTGTGAGAAGAGGTAATGGAGGAAAGGCATATGCTGTCAGGTTTTTCCAACTGAAGGAGAGAGCGTTCACTTTCCAAGCTTGATGGTGGAATGTCCTTGTACAAAATTTTGTCAGTTGGTAGTTTTGAGGACTGGCAAACAGGTCTATATTTGGAAGGCCCCATTTTTGAGTTATCATTGTAAATATTTGTGGGTGTAGTTTCCACTCGTGGGGATCTTTGATGTTTCTGCTTAGGTCATCTGCCAATGTGTTTTTCTGTCCTGGCAGGAATTGAGCTTGTAACTGGACTTGGCAGGCCAGACCTGTGCTCCATAAGATCATTGCTTGCCTGCAAAGAGGGTAGGAATGTGTGCCCCCTTGTTTGTTTATGTACCACATTACTGTGGTGTTGTCCGGCTTTATTGCAAGTTGTCCTGGATGTAGTAGATCCCTGAAGGCTGTCAGAGCATTCTGTACAGCTAGCATCTCTTTTTGATTTATGTGAAGTTTTCTTTGTTCTGCAGTCCATAGGCCTTGAATGCATTGTCCTGCCATGTGTGCCCCCCAGGCATAGTCTGTAGCATATGTTGTGATAGTTTGCCTGGTTGGGGGCAAGGTGAAAGGCTGACCCTTGTTGAGGTGACATGCCTGTGACCACCATAGAAATTCCTGTTGAAGGCAGGGAATGAGAGATATCATTGTGTCCAAGCTGTGGCTGTGTTAAGACCATACGCTTTTTAGATACTACTGTAATTTCCTCATATGCAGTTTTGCAAATGGTATTATCAGAATGCAAGATGCCATGAAGCCCAAAGCCTGCAGATTTTTTCTTGCAGTTAATTGGGTCTTTGTTGCCATTGTCTTGAAATATTGAGTCAGTTGTAGTTGCTTGTCTGGTGTAAGATAAGCCTTCTGGGCCGTTGTGTCCAAGCTGGCACCCAGAAATGTCATTTTTTGTGAGGGTACTAGTTTTGACTTCTTTTCGTTTACTGTGTACCCCAGACAATTTAGTAGATGCTTCATAAAAGCCAGATGATGTAAGAGAATGTCTTTGCTTTCTGCTTGGATGAGGCAGTCGCCCAGGTATGGATATATTTGAATTCCTCTTTGTCTGCAGTATGCAATTACTGGTGCCAGGCATTTTGTGAAAACTCTGGGCGCAGTAGATAAGCCAAAGGGCAGTGCAGAGAATTGGTAATGGGTTGAACCTGCAATGAAACGGAGGTATCTTCTGCAACTTTGTCTGACAGGGACATGCAGGTATGCCTCCTTGAGGTCCAACGTTACTAGCCATGCTTCCTTGCCCAACATGGGAAGTAGCTGCTGTAGTGTTAGCATCTTGAATTTGGGAACTTGTAAGTAAGTGTTTAGAATTGATAGGTCCAGAATTGGTCTCCAAGCATTGTCCTTTCTGGGTACTAGAAAGAACCTTGAGTAAAATCCTTGGCCTTGCTCTCGAGTCGGTACCCGTTGAATGTCTCTCATGGCCATAAGAGCTGTAATTTGTTTTTGTGCCTCTGCCCATTGATTTTGTGGCAGGTTTGGCATTCCTCTTTTCATTGGCAAGGTGTGAAAGTGGAATCTGTATCCTCGTAAAATTATGTCTAGGACCCATTTGTCCTTTGTGACCATGTGCCAGTTGTCTGCAAAAAGTGCTAGTTTCCCCCCAAAGGAGGCTGTCAAAAGTGTTTTGCTTGGCCAGCTGAGGTGCAAGTCATTGAGTCTGCTTTCTGGTGGGTTGAGACCTGTATTCTCCTCCCTTCTGGGTTGTAGTGCCCCATTGGCGAGGTTTATACTGGGCTTGTGGTTGTCCTCTGCCCCTTGGGTGCCTGTATTTACCCCTCTGAGGTCTGTCAGTGGCTGGAAAGGACCAATTTTTTGTTGGCCAGTTTCTGCTGAAGCGAGGGGGTTGTACTTGTAGGAAATCTTTGACTGTCTGCATTGATTTCGTCTTATCTTCCATTTTCTTTAAAACTTCTTCTGCTTTAACTCCAAAAAGAACATCCTGCTGTAAGGGAGCATCTAGTAGTTTTGCTTTAACATGATCAGGCAGACTTTGTTCCTTTAGTCAAGCATGCCTACGTATAACCGATCCAGTGACAGCTGCTCTGCAGGAGGCCTCCAAAGAATCAAACCCACATTGCAAGGTATGTTTGCCCACCTGCTCAGTGGCGTGCAACAAATCCTGTACTTCTTTCAATTCAGATTGTTGGGGGAGGGAGGTTATCTTTTGTTTTAACTGAGAGATTAGAAATTGCTGATACTTAAGCATATGAAATTGACAATTTAGTGCCCTCATAGCTAATGTGGCTGAGGTGTAAACCTTTTTCCCCCACCTGTCTAGTGCTCTGGAATCCCTCTCATTAGGTACTGGGTTTTTAGCCATGGAAGCCTTAGCCCCCTTGGGACCCTGGGAGATAGTCTCTGGGTCAGCTACTGGGCTTTTGTAAAGAAATTTGTGGGAATCAGGTACTCTGTAGTATCTGTCAGGCTTAGCCGGAGCAGGAGGAAGAGAGTCTGGGTTGAAACTGGATTCTAAATAGACATCATCCACAATGTCCAAAACAGGTGGGATGGCTAGAGGTCTGTGTTGGGGGAGTAAAAGAAACTCTCTGAGCCTTTTATTGGAATCAGAGTAGTCCTGACCTTCCCAGTGAAAATGTTCCCTCATAGTGTGTAAAGTTTTCCCAAAAGAGTAGTCTTCAGGAGGGGAAGCTGAGGGAACAGAGTGCTCAGCATCAGAATCTTCATAAGGAGAGAAGGAATAGTCTTGGTCCTCAGAGGAATCCGAAGAAATAGACAGTTGCTCAGAGGAAGCAGAATCTTCCTCTTGTCTAAGCCTTTTGTCAGGAGGGGGCTGTGAACCCCTGATAAGAGAAATCAAATCTTCAGCCATTTTGAGCATTTGTTTCTTAGGCATAGGGCCTTAAACAGGAGACTGAAGTGTAGTCTTTTTAGATTTAGAAGGAGTCTTCAACTTAGAAAACGTTTTGACTGTGAGAGTCGTCTGTCTGAAAACGCCTTCAGAAACTGATGGCGTTTCAGAAGCACCGACATCCTTAGAAGGTAAATCGTCGGAAGGGCCTTAAGTAAAAGGCTGCGTCGGCCTAGTACATTCCGTCAAAGTATCCGTAGCGGTCTCGGGTTCCAGAACTGCGGTAGTCAGGGGCTGTGTCAGAGCCTCACTGAGAACCGGAGACCGGATCAACCGAGGCCTCGGAATCTGGCTTAGGCCTGGGCTGTCGGTCCTTATCCCTGCACTTTTTGTGCACACCGGTATTTGGTAGCTCCGACGGCATGTTATAGTTAAATTTTCTACCAAAATAGTGTCGTGCGAAATCAAATCGTTTTATAATAGTACGCTTATTAAACCTAGCACAAAATCGACAAGAAGTGACATCGTGATCAGGGCCTAGGCAAGGTATGCAGTAAGAATGAAAATCCTTATGAGGTATTTGCTTCCCACAAAAAATGCAATTGTTAACTTTTTCTGACATCGGTCTGAGGCAAGAAAAGTTTCCCCAACGAGGTACTTAGCTTTATAGAAGACTTTGGTCTGAAATTCGAATTCGACAATCTCAGGAGTCGGCCGACCGGCACTTGCGAACTGCTTCTGCTTCAGGCACCGCGCGGCAAGAAAGACTGAAGAAAATGGCATCGGCTGCAATATATGTACCCCTGGCGCACTGACGCCAGGGATGAGGCGACAGCAACCGACGTCGGACCAAGACTTTGGAAATCCTTCCGACTGCGGGACCGCCTGACGACAGGATAACCCTAGTGTGATGACTGCAGCAGGGTAACACGATGAACATCTGTGTTTGTAGAAAATGATTATTCACTGTGCACCTGAGAGAAGAGAAGCAAGTTTACCCCAGCAATCAAGGAATGTTAAAAGGCAGGTTTAAGATTCAAGCTGCCCTATCCAGCTGTCTTCAGAATATTTTTCCTGACAGAATTAGAACAAACTAAAGAAAAAAATAAAGTTTAGCCAACACAGAGTGAGCCAAGCAAGCAGAAGGAGAGACTACTTTTCTTCTGAAAACTTCTAAAATGTTTCAAACTAGAATACAGCCTCGTAAGATTCCAAAATTTAGGAGGAACATACTAAGAAATAGATGTCTGTTCAATAACCCCAAACAGAGAAAGCTACAAAGGCAGAAAATGGCATAAACAAAACTTCAGGTAATAAAACTCAAACTTATTAAGAGGTCTGAAGCAACTGGAAGGGTAGGGCACTGAAAAACCAACTTCAACAAAACTCTTACAAAATAACAGAAAACTTTCTAAAATAAATAGTAACCTGCAACTGCCAGTACACTTACTAAAACAAATGGCAATGTGCGACTGCCAGTAAATGTGATTATAAGTATGCATGACAAAAAAAAAAACAAGTGAGGGGTTCCTTGCATGGGTCTATATTAGAATGCCGAAACCTCACTTACGCGAATCCCGAAAGGCAGACACATACACAGCGAACTGCAAGAATACCGAACGTCCTTAAGCGCAAAATTCAAAATATCGAATTGCCATAGTTGGCCAACTCCACCACCCACTATGTACTGCCTACCCAAACAAAATAAATATGAATGTATTACTATATATGCACTTACCGTAAAGTACAGTTGTGTACACTTACCATAAATGTAGATGTTCGAGTGTCTTCACTGTTGCAGTAATGACTGTAGGGTTCTCCCCTGCCAGCAGGCAGTCCTCGGTCGGCCAGAATCCCAAAGTCTGGGTCCGGCGTCGGCTGCTCAGACATGCTCCCTGACGTCAGAGCACCAGGAGTACAAAGCTGACAGCCGACGCCATGTTCTCCAGTTTTTCTTGCCCCAGATGTCAGGTGTTCCAAAATGAGTAAGATCCCATACCCTTTGCAAATACACCTCAAAAGAAGGGTGAAGAAGGGAACCACACAAAAGAAAAAATAAGAGGGGACAGGAGGGAGGGTAACCCAGACTGCAACAGTGAAGACACTCGAACATCTACATTTATGGTAAGTGTACACAACTGTACTATGTTCATCGTGTTTCACTGTTGCAGTCATGACTGTAGGGTTGAATCCCAAAGCAGAATAAAAGGGAGGTGGTCATAAAGTAGAGGGGGCGGCTAAAAGGCCCTGCAAGACAGCAGAAGCAAAGCCTGCTCTAGACTTAGAGTAGAGAGGTAGATTGTAGTGCTTGGAAAAAGTATGCACTGAACTCCAAGTTGCAGCTTCCAAAATGTCTTTGGTAGGAACTCCCCTGAGGAAGGCAGCTGAAGTGGCAGCAGCTCTGGTAGAGTGAGTCCTTATACTCCCTGGGATTTGCTTTCCATGGTGTGAATAGCAAAATCTGATTCCATGAGCAATCCATTTGGAAATGGTCTGTTTTGAAATAGCTTTACCATGGGAACTTGAAGCATAAGAAACAAACAATTGCTCTGATTTCCTGATGTCCTTGGTTCTGCCCAGGTAAAAACATAGTTGTCTGTGTACATCCAAGGAATGCAAGATCCTTCCCCCCTTATTTTGAGGACTGGGGAAAAAAGTTGGCAAGTGAATAGTTTGATTTAAAGCCACTTTGGAAACCACCTTAGGCATGAAAGTAGGATTAGTCCTTAAAGACACCCTGTCTTGATGAAAAATAATATAAGGTTCCACAGCCATGAGAGCTTGCAACTCCGAAACTCTCCTGGCAGAGGTAAGAGCTAACAGGATGGCTGTCTTCCAAGATAAAAACTTGATGTCAGATGTGGCAGCAGGCTCAAAAGGAGGTAAGGTGAGTTTTTTCCAAAACATAGTTGAGATCCCAGGCAGGAATGGGTGGAGATCTAGGGGGCCTTAAGTTCTTAGCTCCTCTGAGAAACTGTCTCATGAGCTGATGGGAAAAGATTGGAGGGTCTGTATTATAATGAGCAGAAATAGAAGTGGCATGGATCTTTATGGAAAAGAAAGAGAGACCCTTATGTAAGAGGTCTGTCAGGTAAAGTAAAATCAGAGGAATGCTAGGAATAAGAGGATCTGAATCCTGAGCCTGCATCGAGGAGCAAAATCTTTTCCATTTTCCTGCATAAGATTTTCTAGTGCTAGGACGTCTAGCTTCTAAAATGACATCCATAACCTGCTTGGGTAGGAGAGAATGAATCAAAGACCTTGGATTAACCAGGCCGCCAGGCTGAGAGTTTTGACATGGGAGTGTAGAACCTAACCCTGGTGTTGGGACAGAAGGTTCGGAGTCTGTGGTAATACCCAAGGGGGCTCCAGACAAAGGTTTTTCAGTGTTGGGTACCAAAACTGTCGAGGCCAATTTGGGGCCAGCAAAATTATCATCTTGGGCTTGTCCTGTTTGATCTTTAATAACACTCGTGGAAGAAGAGGTAGAGGTGGGAAGGCATACCCCGAGAGGTTTCTCCAACTGAATGATAGTGCATCCACTTTCCAAGCTAGTTCGTGGCATGTCCTGGTGCAAAAAATCTGTAGTTGATGATTGAGGTGGGATGCAAAGAGGTCTATGTGAGGACATCCCCAGACTGCTGTAATCATTCTGAATATTTCGGTGTCCAGCATCCATTCGTGTGGGTCCGACAGGTTTCTGCTCAGACTGTCTGCCAGGCAGTTTTGCTTCCCTGGTAGAAACTGAGCTTGAAGGTCCAGTTTGCAAGCTAGAGCTGTGTTCCATAGATTCATGGCTAGTCTACAAAGGGGATAGGAATGAGATCCCCCTTGCTTGTTTATGTACCACATAACTGTGGTGTTGTCTGTCCGTATCAGTAGCTGTCCTGGTTGTAGAAGATTCCTGAAAGCCCAAAGAGCGTTCTGAACGGCTAACATTTCCTTTAAATTGATATGTAGGTGCTTCTGATCCTTTATCCAAAGGCCCTGCAGACAGTTGCCCTGAAAATGGGCTCCCCATGCATAATCTGAAGCGTCCGTGGTTAGTATCTGAGTGGCTGGAGGCAGACTGAAAGGTTTTCCTATGTTTAGAGTACATGCCTTGGACCACCAAAGGAATTCCTTTTGAAGACAAGGCAGGACGGTGATCTGTATTGTCTAAACTGTGGCAATGCTGAGACCATACACTTTTTAGGTATCACTGTATTTTCCTCATATGTAGTCTTGCATATGGTACGAGAAGGATGCAGGAGGCCATGTAACCCAAAGCCTGCAGGAATTTCCTTGCAGATAGCTGAGTTAAAGTTGCCAAGGTTTTGAAAGTTGAAGCCAGCTGTAATTGTTTTTCGGATGTCAGAAATGCCATCTGGGTTGTTGTGTTTAGAAGAGCACCCAGAAAGGTTATCTGTTGTAAGGGTATCAAATTTGACTTTTTATGTTTACAGTGAATCCCAGGAACTTGAGAAGGTTTTCAACAAATTCTAGATGCTGGAGTAAGACATCCTTGCTGTCTGCCTGAATAAGACAGTCGTCCAGATAAGGGTAAATTTGAATTCCCTTGAGTCTGCAATAAGCTACTACTGGAGCCAGGCATTTGGTGACGACCCTGGGCGCAGTAGACAATCCAAAGGGCAGTGCAGAGAATTGATAGTGCCTCGATCCAGCCTTGAACCTGAGGTATTTTTAGTCATGCCTGATGGGAATGTGTAAATATGCCTCCTTTAAATCCAGTTACCATCCATGCATCTTTGGTCAGCATTGGAAGTAGCTTCTGTAGAGTAAACATCTTGAATTTTGGTATTTTGAGAAAAGTGTTCAAGACTGACAGATCCAGAATGGGTCTCCATGAAGTTTGCTTTCTGGGGACTAGAAAGAGCCTTGACTAAAAACCTTGTCCCATCTCTGAAAGTGGAACCAGTTCTATGGCTTTCATAGCCAAGAGAGTTTCCACCTGGTTTAAGGCCTCTAACCATTGATGTTTTGGAAGATCCGGTCATCCGCTTGGTCTTGGTAGGGTATGAAAATGGAATTTGTAACCTCTTGAAACCACATCCAGAACCCACTTGTCTTGGGTTATATGAGTCCAATTTAGGTGAAAAAGAGAAAGTTTTCCTCCGAGAGGGGCTTCCAGGCAAGAAGTTCCTGCAGCCCAACAGAGGGGGAGTCATCGAGCCTGTTTTCTATGAGCTTGTGACCTGTCCTCTCCTCCCCTAGGGGTGGAAGCAGTCCACTGTCTTGGTCTATAAGAGGCTTGCGTTTGAGGCCTTCCTCGGGAGCGTCTGTATCTATCCCTCTGAGGCCTGTCTGAATTGGGAAAGGACCAATTTTTTGTAGGCCAATTCCTACTGAATCTGGGTGGCTGTACTTGCAAGAAATCTTTAACCATTTGCATGGATTTTGCCTTGTCCTCCATCTTCTTTATCACCTCTTCAGCCTTAGGTCCAAACAAAACATTATGCTCAACAGGAGCATCCAATAACTTGGCTTTTACTTGATCTGGCAAGCTTTGTTCCTTTAACCAAGCATGCCTTCTAATGACTGTACCAGAGGCAGCAGCCCTACAAGAAGCCTCCAAGGCATCAAATCCACAGTGTAAACCATGCTTCCCAACTTGTTCAGTGGCATGCATTAAATCATGTAACTCCTTATCATCTGCACAGGCGGAAATAGAAGTTAGCTTTTGTTTCAAAACAGACAGAAGAAATTGCTGGTATTTCAGCATATGAAAGACAGTTTAAATACCTAATAGATAAAGTAGCAGAAGTGTACACTTTTTTGCCCCATCTTTCTAAAGATCTGGAATCCTTCTTAGTGGGAATGGGGTTTTTAGCAGTAGCGGCCTTAACCCCCTTAGGACCCTGAGAAATGGTTTCAGGATCAGCAGTAGGATTATTGTATAAAAACTGGGGTGAATCAGGAACCCTACAATATCTGCCTGGCTTCACAGGAGCTGGAGGAAAAGAGTCAGGAGTTAAGTTAGCCTCCGAAAAAGCATCATCCACAATATCCAAAATAGGGGGGATAGCCAGGGATCTATGTTGGGGAAGAAGAAGAAAATCCCTAAGTCTTTTCTTAGATTCCAAGTACTCCTGTCCTTCCCAGTGAAAATGTTCCCTCATTTCATGTAAAGTTTCCCCAAAAGAGAAATCCTCAGGGGGAGAAGCTGCAGGAATGGATTCCTCAGCATCAGAATCCTCATAAGGAGGGAAAGAATATTCCTGGTCAGAAGAAGAAACTGAAGAAAAGTACAGTTTTGTACCTACCATAAATGTAGATGTCCGATAGGAATGCATCTGCAGTCCTTACAAATGGGTTGTCCTGTCGTCAGGCAGCCCTTCGGTCGGCCGGATTCCAAAGTCTGGGTCTGGCCTCGGCTGGTGTCGCACTTCACCCGACGTCATAGCTGCAGTTCTTCGGGTATAAAGGCATCAGCCGACGCCATTTTCCTCAGTGTTTCTTGCCCCAGATGCCAGGTGCCCTCTTGGAAGGCTAAATTTGGATAAATGCCAATGATTCCAAATAGTAGAGAGCAAACAAAAAATAAGCATGTATGTACATATATACAAACAAATACACCATAATAGATTCCCCCAGCTAGCTATAAGATGGGCAAATACCCTAGGAGCACCACAGAGGGGAAGGCGGGTGGGTAATCCTGACTGCAGATGCATTCCTATCGGACATCTACATTTATGGTAGGTACAAAACTGTACTATGTCCTTCAAGGATGCATCTGCAGTCCTTACAAATGGATAGAATACCATAGCCAAACTGGGGGAGGTGGAAAAATAAAGTTATGGTGTAGTTAGGATCCCTTGCAAAACAGCAGTGGCAAAACCTGCTCGGGATCTAGAGTATAAAGGTAAATTATAATGCTTGGCAAATGTATGCACGGAGCTCCAAGTAGCAGCCTCTAAAATGTCCTTGGTAGCCACTCCTTGTAAGAAGGCTGTGGTAGTGGCTGTAGCCCTTGTAGAGTGAGGCCTGATGTTCTCTGGAGTTTTCTTTCCATGGTAGGAGTAACAAAATCTAATGCAATTTCCTATCCACTTGGAGATTGTCTGCTTTGAAATTGCTTTTCCTTCCCTTCCTGTTGCATATGCTACCAGTAGCTGGTCAGTTTTTCTATTGCCCTTGGTCCTGTCCAGGTAGTAGCGTAATTGTCTATGTACATCCAAGGTATGCAGCAGTCTTTCTCCCTGTTCTGTGGGTTGGGGAAGAATGTAGGTAGGTGGATAGCCTGATTTAAAGAAACTCTGGAGACCACCTTAGGCATAAAGGAAGGATTTGTTCTCATGGACACTCTATCTTGATGGAAGATCAGGAAGGGTTGTACTGCCATTAATGCCTGAAGTTCAGATACCCTTCTTGCTGAAGTGATTGCCAGCAGGAAAGCAGTCTTCCATGATAAGTATTGCAATTCTGCTGTTGCTGCTGGTTCGAAAGGAGGAAGTGTCAATTTTTCTAGCACAAAGTTCAAGTCCCATGCTGGTAATGGTGGCTTCCTAGGAGGCTTTACATTTTAATTCCTCTCAGAAACTGTCTGAGCAGAGGATGTGAGAAGACAGGAGGATCCAAGTCGTATTCTGCTGAAATAGCTGATGCATGAATCTTGATGGAGGAATAGGACAGGCCTGTGTGGAAGAGCTCTGCCAAGTATTCCAGGATGTTGGCTATGTTTACCAGTGACACATCATCTCCTTTTGCAGTACTCCAAATGAGATATCTTTTCCATTTTGCTGAATAATTTTTCTTGTTGAGGGTCTGAGCCTCAAGGATAATGTCTTTAACCCTTTGGGATAAATTTGGGTTAATTGGTCTTATGCAATGTTCCAGGCAGTCAGCTGCAGAGTTTTCAGGTTTGGATGCAGATTGTTGTAGTTGTTCTGTGCTAACAGCAAGGGAACCAGGGGTAGTGGCCATATTTGTTCCCGAGACATGCTCCTCAGTAATGGGTACCAATGTTGCCTTGGCCAGTCTGGAGCTATCAGAATGATCCTTGGACGGTCCTCTTTGATCTTCAATAGCACCTTGTGCATCAAAGGAAGTGGTGGGAATGCATATGCTGTCAGGTTTTTCCAACTGAAGGATAGGGAGTCCATCTTCCAAGCAAGTGGGTGGTACGTCCTTGTGCAGAATTTCTTTAGTTGGTGATTGCGTGGGGATGCAAATAAGTCTATTTCTGGGAGCCCCCATTTTCTTGTAATGGTTTTGAAGATGTCCGGATGCAGCATCCATTCGTGGGCATCCGTGGTAGTCCTGCTTAATATGTCTGCTAGAATGTTTTCTTTTCCTGGTACAAAATTGCTTTTAACTGAATGTTGTAGCTCAGGGCCACATTCCAGAGGTCCAGTGCCATCCGGCAAAGAGGATACGAATGTGTGCCTCCCTGTTTGTTGATGTACCACATAACTGTGGTGTTGTCTGTCCTTATCATCAATAGACCTTGTTGGAGGAATGGTCTGAATGTCTGAATTGCCAGTTTTACTGCCAGCATTTCCTTTAGATTTATGTGTAGGTGCAGCTGGTCTTGAGTCCATAAGCCTTGTATGCACTTGTCCAGCATGTGTGCCCCCCAACCGAGGTCCGAGGCGTCTGTCGTGATGGTTTGGCTTGGTTGAGTACTGTGGAAGGGCAATCCTGTGTTTGATTGACAAGCCTGAGCCCACCATAGTAATTCTTGCTTCAGGCATGGAATAATTGGAATCTGGGTTTCTAAGCTGTGCTTGTGTTGAGACCATAAATTCCTTAGGTACCACTGTAGTTTTCTCATATGCAGTCTGGCATGAGGAACCAATATTATGCAGGATGCCATGAAGCCCAAGGCTTGCAGTATTTTTCTTGCTGTCAGATGGTTCTGCTTTGTTAAAGCCAAGAAGTAGAGAGGTAGCTGCTCCTGTTTTTCTACTGTTAGGAATGCCATTTGCTTTGATGTGTCCAACTCTGCACCCAAAAGGTTATTCTCTGGGATGGTATCAGTCTTGACTTTTTTATATTGACTGTGTATCCCAGGGCTTGTAGCAGGTAAATGACCCTTTGTAAGTCTTCTGCTAGCTTGTTTTTGTTGTCCGCTTGTATCAGGCAGTCGTCCAGGTAGGGGTAGATTTGGATTCCCTGAAGCCTGCAATGAGCAATTACTGATGCCAGGCATTTTGTGAACACTCTGGGCGCAGTAGATAAGCCAAAGGGCAATGCTGAGAATTGATAATGCTCTGATCCTGCAAGAAATCTGAGGTATCTTCTGCAGTTTGGTCGTATGGGGACGTGCAGGTATGCCTCCTTGAGATCTAGAGTCACCAGCCAAGACTCCTTGCCCAGCATGGGAAGAAGCTGCTGTAGGGTCAGCATTTTGAATTTTGGAACAATGAGGAATGTGTTTAAAGCGTACAGGTCGAGAATAGGTCTCCATTTGCTCTCTTTTCTTAGTACCAGGAAGAGTCTGGAGTAAAATCCCTTTCCTTGCTCCATAGATGGTACCTTTTCTACCGCTCTCATCCTTAATAATTGGGATATTTGTTTTAGAGCTTCTGTTTTTTGATTTGGAGGTAGGTTTGGCATTCCTCTCTTCCCTGGTAGAGTATGGAAGTGAAACCTGTAACCTTGGTCTATTGTCTGTAAAATCCACTTGTCTCTTGTGATGTAATGCCAGTTTGTTGAAAATAAGGCTAGCTTCCCGCCTAAGGGTGCTTGTAGTTGTTCCCTGGTAGGCGGTGCCAGAGCCAAGTCACTGTGATTGACCTGTAGTTGTGGTGGTGGCTGTGTCTGTGGCTGTGCCTCGCTGGTTGTTGCCCTGCCACTGGCGTCCTCTGTAGGCACCCCTGGATTGGCTTCTGCCTCTTGAACGCCTATTCCTGCCTCTCTGAGTTCTGGAGGAGTCTGGAAAGGACCAATTCTTGGAGGGCCAATTCCTGCTAAACCTCGGAGGTTGGACCTGTAAGAAATCTTTCACTGTTTGGACAGATTTTGCCTTCTCTTCCATCTTCTTCAGCACTTGTGCAGGAGTGCCAAACAAATTGATCTTATCCATAGGAGCATCTAATAGTTTTGATTTGACATGGTCTGGTAAGGCCTGTTCTTTTAACCATGCATGCCTTCTGATGACTGTGCCAGTCATGGCTGATCTAAAGGAAGCCTGCAGTGCATCATAGCCGCATTTTAAGGAATGGTTACTGACTTGTTGAATGTTATGTACCATTTCCTGCACATATTTTTTGTCTACTGTTTCATCCGAGGACACTTTTTTGGTTAACTGGTCTAGCAAAAATTCTTGATACTGCATCATGTGAAATTGACAGTTCAAGGCCCTAGCTGAAAGAGTAGCCGAAGTGTAAATTTTTTTACCCTATCTCTCTAAGGATCTGGATTCCCTTTCAGAGGGGAGGGGGTTTTTGGCAGAGGTAGCTGCTACAGCCTTAGGTCCTTGGGAGATAGTCTCTGGATCTGCAAAGGGAGCCTTGTACAAGTGGTAATGTGTGTCCGGGACCCTGTAGTATCTATCGGGCTTAACAGGGGCCGGAGGCAGAGAATCAGGAGCAGTACAAGCATCATTAAATGCATCATCTACAACAGAAAGAACTGGAGGTATGGCTAAAGACCTATGTTGTGGTAAATGCAGAAAAGTTCTAAGCCTTTTTCTGGAATCTGAAAAATCCTGGCCCTGCCACTGAAATTGTTCCCTCATAGCATGCAAGGTTTCCCCAAAAGAAAATTCCTCAGGCGGAGAGGCAGAAGGGATGGACTCTTCAGCCTCAGAGTCTTCATAAGGGGAGTACGGAGCCTCTGGAGGGTCTGTATCATTTGAATCATCAGAGGAATCATCTGTAGACACTGGCTCAGGGGGCTCTGCTCTAGGCCTCTTCTCTGGAGGTGGGTGAGAGGCCCTGTCTGGTTGAGGTTGGGATCCTCGGATTAAAGAAATGAGATCCTCTGCTAAACTAAGCATTTGTGAACTAGAGCTAGGCCTGTGAGAGGGGGGCTTAGCAGGCACAGATTTAGTAGCTTTAGCTGCTTTAGCCCTGGCAAAGGCCTTAATGGACATGGCTGCAGGTGGCGTAGCAGCTCCACGTGCAGGGGTTGAAATATCCAAGGGAATAGTGTCTGATAATTCCTGAGAAACTGCAACAGCAGGTGGGATTTCAGAAGCCGATTCCACGAGGTTGGAAGAGGCCTCGGTAGAAGGAAAGTTTTTGGCTGAAACCGCGGACCGCGAGTGTCGGTCCTTTTCCTTGCGTTTTTTTAGATATTTGTGAAGTCAAAGGATCCAACGGCATAATATAATCAAAACCGGAGCCGAAAAACTCAGCAAATTCCAACCGACGTCTAAGCGTCCGCCGGTTAAAAGAAGCACAGGCTAGACAAGCTGCGACGTCGTGGTCTGGGCCTAGACAAGGTAAGCAGTAAGAGTGGAAATCTTTATGAGGTATTTGTTTCCCACAAGTTAAACAGTTATTCACTTTTTCTGACATCGGCTGAGGCAAGAAAGAGTCCCCAACGGGGTACTTAGCTTTTTAGAAGTCTTCGTAGTAGTATTCGGTAGTAGTAATCTCTGGTTCTGACTGACCGGCACTTGCGAACAGCTTCTGCTTCGGGCGCCACGCGGCAAGAAAGACTGAGGAAAATGGCGTCGGCTGATGCCTTTATACCCGAAGAACTGCAGCTATGACGTCGGGTGAAGTGCGACACCAGCCGAGGCCAGACCCAGACTTTGGAATCCGGCCGACCGAAGGGCTGTCTGACGACAGGACAACCCATTTGTAAGGACTGCAGATGCATCCTTGAAGGACATCAGAAGCCTGATCAGAGGAGCCATAATACACTTCCTGCCTTGGCCTTTTATCTGGAGGGGGATGTGAACCCCTAATCATAGTAAGTCAGTCCTCCGCCATCTTAAGTAATTGTTTCTGAGACTTGGGTGCCGGATCAGAAGAGGCCTAGGCTGTAGTCTTTGATTTGGAAGGAGTCTTTGCCTTTGTCTTTGGCTTTGCCTTTATTAGAAGACGAGTAGGCCTGAAAACCCCTTCGGAAGCTGGTACCTGCACAGCGGCTCCGGACCCATCCGAAGGAGCGTTGTCCGAAGGTCCTGCAACAGAAATATTCAAAGGCCTAGTTGGCTCCTCGTGGGTGTCCGTTTCGGCCATCGGTTCCGAAATGGCCGACGACAGGGGCTGCAAAAGCGCCTCACTGACGACGGCCGAACTTGAAGCTGGCTCTGCTTGTACAATATCGTCCGATTTGGACCTCGGAGGCCTGTCTTTATCCTTGCATCGTTTGTGAACTCCGGTAGCCGGAACCGAATCCGATGACATTTTGTAATTAAAACGCCTACCGAAGTAATGAAATGCAAAATCGTACCTTCGTTTCATCGTACGTTGATTGAATCTAGCACAAAACCGACAACTAGCTACGTCGTGGTCAGGGCCTAAGCAAGGAATACAGTAAGAATGAAAATCCTTATGAGGTATTTGCTTCCCACAAGAAATACAATTATTAACTTTTTCTGACATCGGACTGGAGCAAGAAAAAAGTTTCCCCAACGGGGTACTTAGCTTTGAGTAGGAGAAGAAAGTCTTTGGACTGAAGTCGTTTAGAAAAGATTGTCAGGAGTCAGCCGACCGGCAAATGCGAACTGCTATCACCGCACGGCAAGAAAGACTGGAGAACATGGCGTCAGCTGTCAGCTTTGTACTCCTGGCGCTCTGACGTCAGGAAGCATGTCTGAGCAGCCGACGCCGGACCCAGACTTTGGGATTCTGGCCGACCGAGGCCTGCCTGCCAGCAGGGGAGAACCCTACAGTCATGACTGCAACAGTGAAACACAATGAACATCCTGCACCCTAACTCTAAGGTCAGTAACTATTGCACATTTACGTTAGGGAGCTATACTGGATAAGGGAATCTCCTACTGACGTTTTACCTCACTAAACATGGTGTGGACAACTATGGGGATTCGGTATTTTGAATTTCACGCTTAAGGGCGTTCGGTGTTCAAGTGGTTTTCTGTTTGTGTGTCTGCCTTTCGGGATTCGCGTGAGGTTTCGTCATTCTAATATAGCTGAGGAAAGTTTTAGGTGCCCAAGATCTTCCAGCCTTGAATCCTATTACATTAAAGTTCTATAAGAGTATTAGAGAAATTCAGGGGGGAAAGAAACTCTGTGACAGAAGGACAGAATGAATACAGAAGGAGGCAGAAAAGATTACATTAAGGATGACTCCTAGCACTAGAAACTATCTTAACAGAATTCCAAATTTCTATTATGGGAATTACTGTAAAGTCTACGCAATCCACAGGTACAGCTGCAAGTCCATTATGAAGCAACTGACCACAAGTAAAATTACCATGGAATGTCACTGCTAAAGGTGCAGATCCATTTAGAAGCAAGATAAAATTCTACAGCTTTCTTAAAGTTGTTAGTATTAAGATCTTACCTGATTTGGTTGGTAGTCTAGTCAACTGATTTAAGTGTACATGATGATTTCTGACTTTTTGGACACAGGTTAAGTATAATGATTGGAATGTAAGGTTTCTTGAGGAACTACACCACTGAAGGAGAGACCAAGTAGCTGGGCACTTACCAGGATGGTGCTAGGCACTCGGTTACTTCAAGCTAGCCTGCATGTTTGAGAGTAAGTTAATGGTATATTCTGCTTGGAAGTTTGTGTGCATAGTCATTTTTATAGCATTGTTTTTGTTTTGAGACCAGACACACCGGATGCTCTATGAGCAAAAAGGAATGTGAAATTGCTTTATGCACTGAAACACTAAAACAACTAATTGTATTACCTTTTTATTTGCTATGAAGACTGACTACCTGGGTTGGATTTGGCATTGAATCAGTCAAGAACATCATCTTAGTTTTACTCACACTAAATAAAAGGCATGAGTCAGACATCTGCAGCTTTATGCAGTTTTTGTTTAGCCTCTCTTTAGTTAAATGGTTCCAAAATTACATACATCTTAATTTACCTTTTTTAAGCATTATCATCTCCTTCCATACCATGAAGCCTACTCCATCTGCCCAATGATTTGAAGCTGTCAAGAGGGAAAATGTAACCATAATCACATCCTTAACTCTACGGAGTTAAGAGAGGTTTTTTTTTTTTTTTTTTTTTAATTAACCTTAATCTTACTTAAACAAGTTATGGGGTGGATAATTGAAACTGGGAATGCAATGTTGCCCTAGTGATACACAAAGTTTCCACTCATACATTCTCCAGATGCAGTGTGGTGTACTATTTGGCAAGTAAAGTATTTGTCCTTGGTGACATCGCTGCAGTCTCCACCACCACCCAAACTGCTTCAGTAGCAACCATGCAGCAAGACCAAACTCGTCAATTCCCTCCCCATCAGGATGGGTGAGAAACACTGGTCACTCATATGAATCCTCTGTAGGTAGCTTCTCCAGTATATATACCTAATAATTGAACCAAGGCATCAGTCAGGACTCCACCCCTCTTTACCTCAAACCCATAAATTGAGTAGTTTTTAAGCTTTTTGCAATGCTCACAGAAATCAAAAATATATCAAGCCCCAAGAAAAATATTATTTTTAGAAGAAAGTTTTTTTAAGAGACGTTTGCCCAACACAAGCATATACGTTAATAGATTTTGATGGGGAACATGTTGATCCACTACTGCAAACACTGGATGGAATGAAATCCGAAGATGAAGTCCTCTCTTCAGTGAAAGACTGTAGCTAGGAATAAGAACTATTTATTTAAAATGCACATGCATTCATTATGCAGAATCACAGCGGATAAGCTTACAGTTAGGAAGTAGCAATAAAAGCTACTATCAGCACATGTCAAAGGTGTTTATATGGGAACCACATGCCTCCAGTCATCACTTCCAGTGCAGTCAAAGCAGCTAGCAGTAGCCTACGTAGCAGAGCCATACAAATGTAAATTATTAATGAATAGAATGTTACATTTCTCTTGGCTCCATCCAGACACTGGAATGGTTGCCTTTAACATCTACATTGCCAGCAACTAGTTACATGCTAAAACTATTTCCTATCCATAAGCTCTAACTCTGCAGGCATTCCCCTGCTCCAATGATACACTACAACAACTCTCTACTACAAAAGAATCGCCATGATCAAGTCTTTAGGAAACAAAAAGAACTACAAGTGCAAAGTCCTGAATTGTCCTTACTTCAACAAGAAAACTATTGAGCAGAAGGCTTTCTCGCTCCAAGGCTTCTTGAACCAATGAAGCTTGCATGTCTTTACCAATGCCTTCATGGCTTCAGCCAAGCTTACCATGGATGGTCCACAACAAAGAAGGACAGAAGGATTCTTGCGAGAAGGATACAAGGGAGGAGGGTAATATTCAGTCAGATACTGAAGACCTCTGGAGCCTCAAGGCATCTAGTTCAACGAGAAACTTTCACAGCCTCTATCCAGTTTCCCTTTTAAAGGTGAAAATCAAACTATGCACTTTGTGACTGTGAAGCAAATACCTTAACCATTATACCAGCCCCAAACCCTAAACAGAACAAACACTAAGTGTTGTTGTTGTTTGTCTTTCGGCTTTTTCCTGGTTAGGGGTCGCCACAGCGGAACTTCGGTCCACTAATGACTGGCAGTAGATTTTTATGGTGCCGAGTTGCCAGCTCGACGCCCAATCTTCAACGAAGGCACGCCCATTCACACATGTCTTTCGGAATGCCACTCGACCGTGGGGAGGACATGCACACTCCACACAGAAGGCACTCCCCGCACTCCACCTGAGAATCGAATGGGAGAACCTCTTGCTGTGAGGCAACAACGCTACCGCTGCACCACCACGAAATAAACATTGAGTGTGGTAAGCCTTTATGTAGAATCCACATCCTACATGAAATACACCTAGAAAATTTAAACTTCTGACATCTATACCAGATACAGCAACACTACAAAAACAGAAGTTATGTACTCACCATAACATTCTATGTTTGTTGTCCATCTCGCCCTTCATTCTTACATGTGGGTTCGGAGACGATCCTCGGCTTTGACTTGGCTGATTAAAAAAGCTCAAAGTCTCTAAACTGGCTCATGGCAAGGTAGGTATCCCACAATGCAGTGCTATCAATCCTCAGATCTTATTTGCTGCTAACTATAATAGAAAGTAGTTACATTGTACTCTCAGGTAAAGGAGAAATAATAGTGAAAGGTCTCCAACATAAGGAAAGAACAAAATTTCCTACCAGGTCCTCTAGGACTATATAGACGTGGGTAGGTGGGTGGGTTTGTAAGGATGAAGGGCGAGATGGACAACAAACATAGAACGTTATGGTGAGTACATAACTTCTTTATGTTATGTTGTTCTATCTCGCCTTCATTCTTACATGTGGGACACCTTTTTCTCGGGTGGCTCACGGGAATACACTCTTGAGCAAGGTGGAAGCAAAGGAAGCGCTGTCCCTGGAGGCTAAATCAACTTTGTAATGAGTAATAAATGTATGTGGGCTTGCCCAAGTCGCATCTGCACAAATACTGTCCACTAAAATTCTGGCTTGAAAGGCAGTGATGTTGCTACTCACCTGGTTGAGTGACCTCTAACTTTGAAGGGGAGCTCCTTGTTATTGGAAGAGTATATAAAATATATGCAATTAGAAAGCCAATTAGATAATGTGACTTTAGAGACTGGCATACCCTTTTTTGCCTCCGAAAAGGATATGAATAACTGATCTGACTTTCTGAATTCTTTAGTTCTGTGGTGGTAGAACCTCAATTGTCTGTGCACATCAAGCCGGTGAAGTCTGTATTCTGCCTTGTTGGTATGGTTAGGGAAAAACACTGGAAGTTCAACTGATTGGTTAATATTAGATTGGAAGCAAATCTTAGGGACAAAGGATGGGTTAAGATCAAATAAGGCGGTTTGACTGAAAGCACTTGTAGCTCTGAAACTCTTCCAGCTGAAGTTATGGCTACCAGAAAAAAGTTTTCCCAGACAGGAACTTTAGATCGCAAGTGGATGAAGGTTCAAAGGGTGGAGAGGTTAAGTGCGACAGGACAAAGTTTAAGTCCCAAAGAGGATGAAGGTCCTTAAATGGAGGTCTCAATAAGGAAGTGCCTTTCAAAAAGGCTTTACATAGTCTATGTGCCATCAAGTTAGGCATATGCTGTCCTAACTGGAAACTGGACATAGCTGCTAGTTGGACTTTAATTGTGGCAGCGGCTGAGCTTTGTTGGAAGAGTTCTGAAAGGAACTCCAAAATTGAAGAGATTGGGGCAGTGAAGGGGTCTATGTTTCTGGTCTGCATCCCAGAAAGAAAATCTTTTTTATTTATTAGCATATAGTTTTCTGGCAGAAACCTTATGAGAGGATATCAAGATATGCTTTACAGCTGGAGTGAAATCCTGAAGTCTGACTAAGGTTGGAAGAGGAGCAGCCAAGCTGTCAAGTTGAGGGTGTGGAGAGAAAGATGGAGTGTTCCTGACATGTGTCAGCAGGTCTGGAACTGGGTCCAGAATCCATGGACCCTCCAGTAGATGAGGCCCGAGAAAGGGGAACCAGATCTGATGAGGACAATATGGAGCAATGAGAATCATCTTGCTTCCCAATGACTTGGCTTTCTGGATGACTTTTAATAAAAGGGAAAACGGGGGAAAGGCATAAAGAAGTCCCGAGGACCAATTGTGAAAAAGTGCATCTCTGGGAGTCTCCCCCTGATGGGGGATTAGGGCAAAGTAGCTGCTGCATTTGGCATTCATAGGGTGGCAAAAAGATCGCAGCAAGGCTGGCCCCATTTGCGGAAGATCTCTTCTGCTATTTTCTGATTCAGAGACCACTCGTGAGGCATCAAAATTGCCCTGCTGAGCTTGTCAGCTATCACAATGGATTTCCACGGGATGTGCAATGCGACTAGAAAGCGATGGGAAGATATTGCCCACTGCCAAACACTTAGAGCCTCTCGACAAAGTGGGTATTATCTGGTTCCTCCCTGTTTGTTTATATACCATACCACTAACATATTGTCTGACTAGATAGCAATTGTCCCTAGAGGAAGAGAGTTGTGGAGTGCTTGCAACGCCTGAAGTACAGCTCTCATCTGTAGAACACTGATGTTCAAATGGGCCTCGTGTTCTTGCCATATGCCTTGGAATGTCTTTCCCAGGTAATGCCCCCCCCAATCTGGGAAGCATCCGTGGTCACAGTAGCAACAGGTTGATGTGGAACGAATAGTCTCCCGATGGTTAACTCGTTGGATTGAATCCACCAATGCAGATACTTCTTACAAGTTTCTATTATTATGACTGGGTGGGGCAAAAGAAGTTCCTAAAGTGACCACTGGGAGAAGAGTAACCACTGTAGGATTCTCATATGCATCCTGGCTAAGGGAACTAGGGTTATGGTTGTGGTCATTGTTCTCAGTAGTTTGAGCACTATTTTTGCCTTGACCTTGTGTTATCTGTTTGAGATTCGCAATTCTGTCGGCGGGAAAGCGTGCCATCATTGAAACGGTATCTAGTTCTGTGCCTATAAAGGTAACAAGCTGACAGGGCAGATTTTTGCAAGTTTATTGTAATGTCTAGCTGAGCACAAATTTGTAGGGTGATGTCTCCGACCCGCTGAAGTAGATGCTTGGTGGTGGCAGTCAGGAGCCTGTCGTCTAGGTACAGAAACACTCGGAATCCAAAACGTTTGAAGTGAGCCGTTACTACTGCCATGCATTTGGTGAACACTCTGGGGGTCGTAGTGAGACCAAAGGGCAGAGCACGAAACTGATAGTCACTGGCTCCCAGCCGGAAGCGTAAGTGATGCCTCGATGCTCTGTCCATTTTTATGTGGTAGTACGCATCTTGGAGGTCTATCAAGCACATCCAATTGTCTTTCATTAAAAAAGGGGGAGTATAGACTGCAGTGTCACCATTCAGAACTTAGACTTCTTTATTGATTAATTTAGTTTGCTGAGAGCCAATATGGGCCTCCAAGTCCCCTGTTCTTTTCGGTACCAAAAAGAATCTCAAGTAAGTTCCGAATCCTATCTGGTCTGTGGGGATGGTTTAGATGACTCTTTTGTTTAGCAACTTTTGGATCTCTACAGTTGCTTGATCCCTGTGATTGGGTGGAACATCTGGGATTTTCTTGGTTTGAGGAGGGGGTAAGGAAAAGGGTATGGAGTATCCTCTGGATATGTTTTGTACCCACTTATTTTTTGTGATGTTGTGCCAGGCTTCTGGGTAGAAAGATAAACGTCCCCTGACTAGCTCCAGAGTAGCACAGTCGGGCCTCCTTTCAGGAGCGCTGATAGGGACGTCCGTGAAGGGAATCACAGTCACGCTGGTTCTGCGGACCCCCTCTGCCTCTAGAATGGCATCTACCATTATTTCCTCCCCCTCTGCCCCTGGGGAAGGAACCACCTCGTGCATCTGGGAGAAATCTCTGGGATTTCTTGAACCATAACTTTCTCCCCTTTAGGATAGGGTCTTGAAGGGATGGAAAAACGTACTTCAACGACAGAGAACGTTTTCCCTTCCTGCTTGCATCTGGTGAGTGTATCCTTAACTTTAGGTCCAAACAGTGAGAAACCGTCAAAGGGGGCATTTGTGATGGTAGACTTAAAGGGTTCCGCAAACTTACACAAGTGCAACAAGGAGCATCTCCTAAGGGAAACTCCTTAACCAGCTGCCCTACTTGCTTCATCTGCTGCGTATATCAGTCTGATGGAGGAATTCACTATGGAGTTTAACGTGGATAACTGAGCGGTAACCTTTTCTGGTACCCCCGCAGTTGAAGTACCTTGTAGAGCATCGCCTAGTTCCTTCAGGAGATCTCTCTGAAGCCTTGTAAAATGGGTAAGATAATTCATCGATCCAAGGGTAAAAGCCGCTGAAGAAAAAACACGCTTCCCATATCTGTCCATCGTTCGAGACTCTTTGTTCGGTGGATGGACAGATGAGGATGTCTCTGCAAGCTCCTTCTTGGTGGCTGCTGCCACCACCATAACTTCTACCAGCACACCTTTCATCAAGAAATCCTTTTCCTTGGGGGCTGACAGAAATTTGTTTGGCCTCCTAGGGACTGGCTCCAAGGTGTCAGGTGATTCCTACGCCTTTCGACTGATCAATTCCATAAGCTCGTCGAAAGGCAGACACACCCAAGAGGCTGAAGGTAGAGATCCAAAAACCTTCAAGTACACTGACTCCTCATCAGAAGGGGTGATGGTAGGCCAGCCACCTCTCTGTTTCAGGATCTCAAGGATATCTACAAAGGAGATATCAACAGAAGATGACCTTGGGGACCCTTCTGACTCCTCAAAGTCAGTGTCTGAGGTGACAGGTTCATCAGAGGAGTCTACATGCTTCCTCTTGCATATTTTCTTCCACGGAGGGTCTTCAGAAGGGCATTCTGGGGAGGTCTTGGAAGAAAGGGGACCCCCCAGAGGGGGTTCCTGAGGCTGCAGATCTCTGCTGTCCTGTAGACAGGATGGCACCAAGACAGAGGCCAGTGCTTTTGCGGGGAGAACATCAGCATCCTTGCATAGAGCTGCAGATTTGGACAGCATGCTCATCATCTTGAAGGCCGACTCTCCCGGTTCAGAGGACACCACCAGTTCCAAAGAAGCAGAGGTAGCCCTCAGTTCCAGGGAAATCTGCACCAAAACTGATGTAGGAACCGAACTCAGCCGAGCCAACGCACCGATAGGTAGACTCGGAATTGAGGAGGCTCAGGTCAGAGAATCTCCCTCAGGGTCGACTGGTGAACTTCAGCTCCTAGACATCACGGATGGCACAGAGTGTCGGAGCAGATATCGGTTCTGGTAAGGCCTCATGGGGTGCCAGAGCCGAAGGTTATACTACAAGCAGTGCTGGATGTTCTGGCTCCAACAGACCAGTGTGGCTCGGTGGAGGAACAGTGGTGGGTGTAAAAGGTTCGGACAGCTCTGAAGCCAGATGGGCTGCAGCCGAGAGCAAATCTGCCAGCCCCGGTGTCTTCAAATGATAGTTTGCTCCTAGAGGACCTAGAGGAAAGGGTTGGCAAGTGAGATCTCTGTAAAATAGGAGATCTCAAGGTAGGGGAGACTGGAGGAATGCCTGTAGACCGGCTCCGAGTTGAAAGATCCTTTTTCAGCACCGAAGTTCCTTGGGCCGATGGGCCGATACAGACTCATCAATGGTGATGACCTCAGTCGACTCCGAAGACAGTGGAGCCGATGAGGTGGAAGTCTTAATAGTTTTAGACATTTTTTTCAGGAGGTTCAGATCTCTCTGAGAACACTGGAGATGGTCTCTTAGCAGTCTTTTCTTTTTGACTAGAGGAAGACTTTGCAGATTGAAAGGACGAAGAACTACCTAAGGCTTCCTCAAAAGATGGTTTTAGGAGACCTTTCAAAATAAGCTTGTTTTTCCTTTCTTGAAGGACTCTACAGCTAAAAGCATGACAAAAGGTACAGCTCTCTTGTAAGTGAATGGCTCCTAAGCAGTAGACACACACAGTATGCCCATCCGTTATGGACACTTTTGGCACTTCTTAAAACCTGGAGGTTTATGATCCTTTTCTTTATCTTTAGACATACTAGACAACTCTAACTGACACAGAAAAACAATAGAAGGGGAATTAGCTAGATCCTCTAACTTAAGCGGACCACAGCTAAAAGGGTGATAAAAACACACCACAAAAAGGGAGAAGTAACAGAAGGAGATGACTAGGTCCTCTAACTCAAACGGTCCTAGCCCTACTAAAACAGAAGAAAAAGCAACAATATAATGGGAGGACTAGGTCCTCTAACGTAACTGGGCCTAGCCAAACGAGAAAGAACACACAACTAGAAAAGTCCTCTAATAAGAAATGGACTTTGCTATAAGAGAAACACGCCACACCAGAAAATAGTTAACTAAGCTACCTACGCTTAAACACAGATATACACAAGCGTAGGAAAATCCCAATATCAATCGGAAAAAGGACTAAGCTAGAAAGACCTCAATAGCAAATACTCTATTTCAGCTAATTAACAGCCAATAAAAGGCTCAACAAGAGAAAACTAAGCCACCACTACGGGATACCAATAAACACGCACACACAGGCCTGCGGAAAAATGACAGCCAAAACTGCTGACAAAACATCGAAACTATTAAACAACACCTAATATTCGCTACTATGTAAAAACTAGTATACTAACTATATTCTAAGTATTTTCTAACTAATCCAACTATATACTAAGTATAAATGCAAGAAAAAACACAGATGAAAAAGTTCACTTAGCCACGGCCAAGAAGAGCACTTCTTTACTCGTAAAGCAGCAGACGAGATCTGGGGATTGATACTACTGCATTGTGGGATACCTACCTTGCCATGAGCCAATTTAGAGACTTTGAGCTTTTGTTATCGGCTCTGAACCCAAATGAAAGAATGAAGGCGAGATAGGACAACATGACATCAAATGACTGTGCCCACAGTAATTAAAAAGATAACAATTTCCCCAGTAGGGTACTTATTTGGGGACTGAAGATGCCAAGTTAAAATGACAGAACAGTGGATGTTAGCATAACACACATCAATTTGTACTCTTAATGTAGCAAGAAAGAAAATAAGAAAGTACCGTTGTGTAAGTAGATGTTCGAAAGATCACCGCTGCAGTAGACCAGGCTATATAGGTTACATTCTACATATGATTTAACAACTGGCCATCTTCAACAGTTTCAGGGCACCTCTCAACCACTTAAACCATTGAGCTGAGCTGACTAAAAGAGAGGTTTGGGCACCAAGCCTTTCACAGCATTCATGCAAACTGAGTGGGGAAGGCTAAGCTCTGAGAAGCCATTGCTAGGAAACGAAAAAACACATGTTCACACCCTGGCACAAAAAACAAGAGGGATGAAGATAGGGAGCTGCTACTCCCGCAGGGATCACTCCGACATCTACTGTTATGGTAAGTTTATCTGCACAATTAAATTGTACTATGTTACTCATATTAATCACCACTGTAGTAGCCTACGCTATATGGGTAGATTACCACAGCTTAGAAGAACTGGGAGGTGAAAGTGAATGGTCCAGGAGCACCTAGAGAATAGTCCTAGCTAAGCCTGACCTACAACAGAAGAAGGAATCTAGTATGTAGTGCTTTGCAAGACTACATAAAAGGGCCAAGTTGCTGCTTCTAGAACATTTCCCAAGTCCAACACTTTCCCAAAAGCAACAGATTAAGCCAAGGCCATGGCAGACTGTGCTTTGACCATGGCTGGAATAGTCTGGGACAACCACTTGGAAAAAGTGCGGTTCACCATAGATAGTCTCTTTTTCTTACCTTTACAAGAAGGGAACAACTGATCTAAGTGCTGAAAGACATCGGTCTGTCAGGATAGTAACCAAGCTGTGTGAGTGGACATCCACGGTATGAAGTAACCTATCTCCCTTGCATTTTGGTTCAGGAAAGAACACAGGGAGATGGTCGGTTTGGCTTAAAGTAAACTTGGATACTATTTTAGGTATAAAAGAAGGGTTAGTTCTCAAAGAAATCCTATCACAGTGGAAAATGACATAAGGTTGTCTCACCATAAGAGCTTGCAACTCAGGCACTTTTTTCAGAGGTCAGAGAAATCAGTAAACATGTTTTCCATGTTAAGGACCTCAAGTCAGCTAAATGAGCTGGTTCAAATGGAGCAAGTGTTAGCCTCTCTAACACAAAATTAAGATCTCAGAGAATAGACACTGGTTTTCTTGGAGGCTTCTTTTGTAGCACCCCTTCCAAAAACACCTGTACACAAGAATGCATTCTAAGAGGTGTCTCCATGGGCAGACGAGCTGCAATGGCTGACAAATGAACCTTGACAGTGGAGTAAGACCAGTCACAGAATAGTAACTCACACAAATATTGAAAAAACAGAGAAACACAGCCCTGAATGGGTGCTGGTTATTTTGTTGGCACCAACTAGAAAACCTTTTCCACTTCTCATACATGACTTTCTAGTAATATAATTTCTTCATTTCATTAGTTCCTGCTGCACATTCTCATTAAACAGGTCCCTAAAAGATATTAAGACCCAATCATCCAGGCAATCAGTTGTAGTTGTCTGGATTTTCTTGTGGGAGTAAATCCACTCTGTGAAGAAGCTTCTGTAGTTTTCTCTGGCCAATTCCAAAAGAAGGGAGAACCACTGTCACCTGGGCCAGAAGGGAGTCATGTTCTTTCAGGACTCCTCCTGAATCTTGAGAAATACCTTGGATATCATTGGTAAGGGTGGAAAAGCATACAAGCATATTCCTGTCGAAGGAAAACAAAAGGCATCTGTCTCCCAAACCTTCTTGCATGGTGTCCTGGAACATAACTTTGCCAGTTGACTGTTGAAACAGTAGGCAAAATGCCATGTGACTGTTCATACAGGAGGCAAAAAGGTCTACCTGAGGAGCTCCCCCACAGATGAATCAGTTCTTGGAAGACCCCCTGAACTCACTTCCATTCCTAAGGTTTTACTTTTGTCCTGCTCACCTTGTCAGCTACACAATTTTGCTCTGACAGAATGTAGGATGCCTGTAGAGTGAGACTGTGCTGTAAAGCTACATCCCATGCTAACACGGGTAGTCTGCATATGGGGTAAGATCTGGTTCCCTCTTACTCATTTATGTGCCCCATCACTGTGGTATTGTCTGTAATGATTGGAAGAGGTCCTGAGAACCAAAGATGATTCAGAGAACTGAGAGCCTTGATAAGAGATAGCATTTCTTTCTGTGTGCATTTATGTGCTTTGGTCTAGCTTTCTGTCCCAGAGACCTTACATTTTTATCCCAACCGATACTGCTCCTTAGGAAAAAAGTCCAAAGCATCTATTGTGACTGACTGATATGGAACAGGAGGAGGAGGCCTGGATTCATGGAAATTTGATGTCTCTATCAAGCGATTTCTCTTTTCACAAATTCCAGAACTGGAATTTGAAAAGATAAAGCATGCTGGTGGTGGGACCAGAGAGACTTCAGATACTACTCTATCTTTCTTGTGTGGAGTTTTGCAAGAGGTCTCATGACAATCATAGATGCCTGAGAACCAGAATCCTGAGATATTCCCTTGCAGTGACAGACATCTGAGTGAAGAACCCCTAAAATAGACGGAAACATAGATCTATTTTTTTTTCCTGTGGAAGAACAGGTCTTTGTACTGAGGTATCTAGCAGACACCACAGAAACACAATCCTGTGTGATTGGGTCAAAAAAGTCTGAATGTTCTCTTGGAATCCCAGCTTGCACAGGGATCTTTCACCTAAGTTAGAGCTTCCTAACACTTTGAAAAAGACTCTGCAAAAATAAGCAAGTTGTCTAAATGTGGAAAAATGCAGAAACCCTGTAGTCTGTAATGGGCTATGACAAGAGCTACACACTTCTGTTGCAGTGGACAGCCCGAAGTGTAAGGCAGAGAACTGAAAATATGATCCAGATATACAAAACCTTAACAAATCCCTAAAATCTGGAAGAACAGGAATGTGATGATATACTTCTTTTAAGTTAAAGTTACTAAAAAACTCAAATGAGGAAGAGGAATAACAGGTTATGCAGTGAAAACATGTTGAAATTGGGCACTGACACAAACTGGTGTAGGAAAGAAAGATCCAAAGTTGATTTCTAGGTATTCTCTTCCTTTCGCACTAAAAACATTCTTTAATAAAATCTCCTTCCCAGCCGGAAAGAAGGCACCCCTTGTATTACCCCTGTGACAGCATGTGCTATAGGACAGGAGGGAAGAGAAGGGTTTGGTATGGCAAATGAGGAGGAATTTCTTCCCACAGCCAGCTATATCTAAGTTGGAACAGTTGCAGAAGCATACAACAATTTGGCATGAAACAAAATAAACAGTCTCAGCAGAATTCTGGTAAGCAGATATTTACAAATCAATGGCAGGAAGGTTCCAAAAAGAAAGCAGGAACCCCTGGAACAAAAGGTCAAATAAGGCAGGGTGACTATTTCAGGGACTTTGTCCCCCCCTACCCCCAACAGTCCCTTATTACCTCCAGAAAGTCAATCTCCATTTCTCTATTTGGCAAAAGACTGTTTGAAACAAATGGGTTCTGAAGCTGTTGCAGCTAGGAAGGTTCAATTCAAATTTTATTTAAGCATCCTAAACAACCTTGCCCCACTACATAAGAAGAGAGCAAAATCTTACTTTATCCCTTGGCTTAATAACCAGAGTAGAAGTCATACACAAAATAGAGGCATGGAAAGAGTGGCAGGAACTTAAAAATCCACAAAACCTACAACCCTTTAAAAAAAAGTTCAGTTGTGTCTCACTTACCATAACTGTAGATGTTCGAGTACATCAATGTTGCAGTACTGATTCTTGGGTCTTCAGGCCGGTTGCAGGCTTCTGCATTGGAGGATTTCCAGACTCTTAGCATGATCCCTAACCAAGAGACATCTAAAGATCGATGTCTGGATGTCAGGGTATAATGATGTCCATCAGTACCATCTTCAGATTGTTCTACTCAGTGAGTAAGCAGTCTGATGATTAAGGACAGCACAACCTCCTCAGTTGGCTAAATCTGAGTGAAAAAGATGAAAATCCTAGGAGGCAGAAAGGGGATAATAGAGATAAGAGGACTATCTACACAAAGCTCCTCTACCCCATGCACCCAGCAAAAGGGAAAAAAGTGGTCAGCAGATAGAGGGGTTGGGGAGTGGGAGTATGTACTGCAACATTGTCCTTCATAATCAATACTACTGTACTGATTCTTGGCAGGACTCCCAAAACCAACACATGGGTGGTAGGTAACCTGTATGACACTAGGAAATAAGGTCTGCAGGATGGCAGTAGTGAAGCCTGCTTTAGCCATGGAGACATTGTCTAGTTTGTAATGTGCTGCAAAGGTGAGCACGGAGTTCCATGTGGCTCCCTCTAGGGTGGCTTGGATAGGGATTCCTTTGAAGAAAGCAGTGGTAGTTGCCACATGCCTGGTGGAGTGGGCTTTAACATGCCAAGGTAGAATTTTTTCATGGTGAAACAGTGCTTAATGCAGTTGGCTATCCATTTGGAAATAGCTTGCTTGGAGACAGACATGCCCTGTTTATCCTCTGCGAAAGCCATTAGTAATTACTCTGCTCTATTAGGGGTTTTTGTCCTGTCTAGATAGTACACAATTTGCCTGTGCACATCCAGGGAATGAAGGACTTACTCTGCCCTGTTTTGTGGATTTTGGTAGAAGACTGGTAGGTGGACAGTCTCGTTTAAAGTAAGTTTTGATACGAACTTGGGCATAAAGGATGGGTTTGTTCTAAGGGTTACCCTACCCCTGTGAAAGGTTCTTTACACATGACAGCTTGTAGCTCTGAGACCATCCTTGCTATGTGACAGCTATAAAGAAAGAAAGTGGTCATCCAAGTGAGCATCTTTAGTGAAGCAATGGCAGCAGGTTCAAAGAGAGGAAATGTGAGTTTCTGTAGCACATAATTTAAATCCTAGGCAAGAATGAGTGGTCTCAAGTGAATTACTCCCTTTCAAGAAAAATTTCATGTGGGGTGAGAGAAGACAGGTGGTGCATTGTGCAAGCAAACTGAAATGGCAGATGCATGTACTTTAATACTGGCGTAGGAAAGATCCCTGTCTTGACAGGCCTGAAAGATAGTCTAAGACTGAGCTGATGTCTACTTGAGAAGGGTTTATGTTCCTGCTGTGATACCAAATGGAAAATCTCTTCCATTTTGCTAGGTATAATTTTCTGGTATTGGGTTTCCTTATCTCCTTTAGAAGGGAAAGCACATCCATTGGATAGGAGGCATTTATTACTGTCATAACTCAATCCTCCAGGTTGTTAATCTGAGTGTGGTTAGCTAAGGATGGAATACTGATTCCTTGGCTTGGCTGAGGAGATCTACTTCCTGAAACAGAGTGCAGAATTTCCACTCGCTGAGGGTCAGGAGATGGGACAACCAGTGTTGCCTCAGCCAGAAGGGGGCCACTAGGATCATGCTGGGTCTGTCTCCCTGACTTTTATCAGTCCCCTGAGGATCAGAGGCAAGGTGAGAATGCAGACAAGAATGCAGACAAGAACAAGTCTGTCCATGTGAAAGAGAAAGCATCTATTTTCCAAATACCTGTCTGTTGAGTTCTGAAGCAGAACATCTGTAGTTGTCTGGTCTGATGAGAAGTGAAAAAATCTACTAAGGGGAACTCCCATTCTAGGGTTAAGTCCAAGAACACCTCTCTCTTCAACATCCATTCACTGGGGTCTAGAAGATTCTGGCTTACAGAATCTGCCGGGTAGTATTCTGACCATGAATAGAAGATGCTATGGGAGTTAGCCCTAGTTCTTGAGCCAGAATCCAAATCTTCCTTGTGAGGCTGCACAAAGGGTAGGACAGGGCACCACCTTGCCTATTTATCTAGTACAACACTGTGCTGTTGTGCGTTGTCCAGATATGCACGGTCCCTCAGCTCAAATTCTGCTGAAAAGCCTTTATGGACAGGAAGACTGCAAGTAGCCCCTTCTGACTTATATGCAATTTTTTTCTGCAGTGGTATCCAGATGCCCTTCACTTTCATGGAACCTAAGTAGGCCCCCCAAGTCTTGCATGAACTGTCCATGGTGATGGTCTTGTTCTCTTCTGGTAAAGAGAAATATGCTGCTTGGTTCTGCAGTATGGTTTTCTTCTACCACAAGAGCTACTTCTTCAGGCACGGCAGGAGTGGCAATAGGATATGCAGGGGTTGAGAATACTGTTACCAAGCATTTTATAGGAACCACTGAAGTTTTCTGATGTACAACTTTGCAAGTAGGATTATGAGAATGCATGAAGCCATGTAACCTAGAATCCTTAGAAATTCCTTTGCTGAGATGTTGTTTTGGAAACAGGACAGTAAGGTAGTATGTCAGGAAATGTATCTTGTCCTGGGAAAGGAAGCCTTTCTGTTGATCTGAACTTATGAGGGCTTCCAGTAACAAGATCCATGTCAGAGAAACAGTTTGCGACTTCTGAAAATTTAATGCGAGACCTACCTTCTGAAAGTAGTCTACTGTGATCTGCAAGGTGTCTAGGGTCTCTGTTTTTCATTGAATGAGACAGTTGACTAAGTAAGAGTAAATATGAGCTCCCAGAGTTCTGCACTGTGCTGTCAGAGGAGCTAAGCATTTTGTTTAAACTGGGAGCAGCAGACAGCCCAAATGGTAAAGATGCCAACCTGGTTAACAACAGGGAAAATGATACTCACTCAAAGACTGAGCCTAACAAACCACCCTAAAAACTATACACCAATAACTTTCCTTCTGGTGGAATACAAACTATATAATAGAATTGATGCAGACAGCGTTTATAAATTAGAAAAAAACTCAATCATGGCAATAAAACAAAAGGGTAACAAAACAAAATCATACGGAACAAAGGATCATTTGTTGCTAAATATAGCCATAATGGGGAATTGTAAAAGGGAAGGAATCTAAGTATGGCATGGATAGATTGCAATAAATCATTTGACAGCATCCCACATTCATGGATAAAGAAGTGCTTACAGATGTATAAGATACACCCAACATTAATCAATTACAGACCACTCTGAAATTAAACCATAACAAAGGGCAAATTATTATCCCAGGAATAAAAATTCATAGGGGGATATTCCAGGGTGATTCTTGTCAGTGCTGTTTTGTCTTGCTCTTAACCCATTAAGCTGTTTACTTAACAGATCAGGTCTTTCTTATATTTGGCTCCCAGAAAACAATCCGGCTTAAAGACTTCTCATCTACTTTTTGAGGATGACTTAAAACTGTATTGTTCATCAGATAAGGAGTTGAAAACACAACTGCAAGTTTTTAAAACTTTCCCAGATGATACAAGAATGACATCTGGTCTTGACAAACGTGCAAAAGCAACATTTTAAAGCAGGAAAGTTGCAGTACCAAGAAAACACCAATCTGAGACAGGAAAGTGACAAAAAGGAACTTGACCAGAAAGGAGTTTATAAATAGTTGGGAACTGATGAAGGAATTGTAATAAAACATGAACAAATGGGAATAAAACCTAGTAATGAATACTTCAGAAGACTAAAACTAATACTGAAAACGACTTAAGACACCTAAGAAAGTACAGTTGTGTACACTTACCATAAATGTAGATGTTCGAGTGTATTCACTGTTGCAGTCATTACATTTGGGTTATCTGCTTGCAGGTAGCCCTCAGTCAGCCTGATTATCAAAGTCTTGGGTCCTGCGTTGGTTGCTGTCTCATCTTCCATGATGTCAGGTTGTCAGGGGTATAAAACATGCATATGATGCCATTACATCAGTTTTTCTTGCCCTAGAATTCACGTGCCCCATAATGGGAAGCAATTACATACAAGGTTACACCTCCAACAAAAAGCAAATACACCAGAAAGCTTTAAGCATAGCAAGCAAGAATAGAGGTATAGCCAACTGAAGTCAGGAGGCTGGAGGGAGGGTAACCAGGACTGCAACAGTGAATACACTCTAACATCTACATTTATGGTAAATGCACACAACTGTACTATGTTCTTCATGTTTCACTGTTGCAGTCATTACATTTGGGTAGATTCCCAAAGCTAAGGAAGGGAGGAGGCAGTTAGACAGCATTAGGACCAGCTACAAGGCCCTGCAAGACTGCAGTGGCAAAACCAGCTCTGGATTTAGAAAAAATTGGCAAGTGGTAATGCTTGGTGAAGGTATGTACAGAACTCAAGGTAGCAGCATCTAGGATGTCCCTGGTAGGGACCCCTCCGAGAAAGGCTGTAGAGGTAGATGCAGCCCTGGTTGAATGTGGTCTTATTCCCTGTGGGGTAGGTTTTCTATGATGCTTATAGCAAAAATGAATGCAATGGCCTATCCATTTAGAAATGGTCTGCTTTGAAATAACCTTCCCCTCTGCCCCTGCAGCAAATGGAATCAGCAGTTGTTCAGATTTCCTGAGAGGCTTAGTCCTGTCCAAGTAAAATCTGAGTTGTCTGTGCACGTCCAAGGAGTGCAGTATTCGTTCCCCTTTGTTCTGTGGATTAGAAAAGAAGGTTGGCAAATGAATGGACTGATTAAGGGCCATACTGGATACCACCTTGGGCATAAAGGAGGGATTGGTCCTGAGGGACACCCTGTCCACATGAAAGATGATGAAAGGCTCCACTGCCATGAGGGCCTGTAATTCAGACACCCTTCTTGCTGAAGTGATGGCTAGGAAGAAGGCTGTTTTCCAAGAAAGGAATTTCAACTCTGCATTTGCAGCTAGCTCAGAGGGAGGTAGAATGAGTTTTTCCAATACAGAGTTATAGTCCCAGGCAGGAGTAGGGGCTCTCCTGGGTGGTCTTAAGTTTTTGGCCCCTCTAAGGAATTGCTTCAGTAGTGGATGAGAGAAGAGGGGTGGGTTCTGTATTATAATGAGCTGAGATGGCGAAGGCATGGATTTTGATGGAAGACAAGGAAAGGCCCTTGTGAAGCATCTCAGTTATGTATTGAAGAATGAGCGGTAAATTGGGCACCGTTGTGTCCATCTCCTGTGTTTGGTTGCGGGAACAGAATCTCTTCCATTTTTCAGCATAGAATTTTCTAGTACTAGGCCTCCTTGCATCCAGAATGACATCCATCACTTGCTTACTGAGGGATGGTAAAGGAGAGGTCATGCAATTAGCCAGGCTGCAAGATTCAGGGTTTGAAGCTATGGGGACAGCAGGGCAGGGGTCTGAGGCAGGTGCCATGGTTCCAGAAGTGACACACTGCGCATGAGGGGGTACCAGTGTTGGTGTGGCCAGTCTGGTGCAATAAGTATTGTCCTTCGTTTGTCTTGTTTTATCTTTAGTAGCACTTTGGAGAGGAGAGGCAGAGGGGGAAAGGCATAAACTGATAGATTTTTCCAGCTGAAGGACAGGGCATCTACTTTTCAAGCTTGTCTATGGGGAGTCCTTGTGCAGAATTTGTCCAACTGGTAGTTCTGAGGGAAGGCAAACAGGTCTATCTCTGGGCTCCCCCATTCGATTCTCAAAATGTTGAATATCTTTGGTTCCAGTTTCCACTCATGTGGGTCCATGAGACTTCTGCTTAGGTCATCTGCCAGGGTATTTAGCTTGCCTGGCAGGACCTTGAGCTTGTAGGTGCACTTGGTAGCTCAAGACTGTGTTCCACAGAGCCATGGCTAGTCTGCAGAGGGGATATGAATGGGTCCCCCCCTGCTTGTTTATGTACCACATAACAGTGGTGTTGTCCATCTTTACCAACAATTGTCCTGGAAGAATGTGGTCCTTGAAGGCTGTCAGAGCATTCTGTACAGCTAACATTTCTTTTTGATTGATATGCAGGTGCATTTGACTCGGGTTCCATTTGCCCTGAATGCACCAGGCCTCTGCCCACCAAAGGATTTCTAGTCTTTAGATAAGCTATGATAGGAATCATTGATTCTAAGTCCTGAAAATGTTGGCACCATAGGCTTTTTAGATACCATTGTAGTTTCCGCATATGGAATTAGTAGAATGCAAAAGGCCATGAAGCCCAGGGCTTGCAGTATTTTCCTTGCAGATAGCTGGGTCTCTGTGGCCAGTAGTTTGGAGTAGGATGTCAAATGAACTTGTTTCTCTGGTGTGAGGTATGCCATCTGGGAAGTTGTATTCAAGCTTGCTCCCAGGAATACAATTTGTTGGCAGAGTACTAGATGTGATTTCTTTTCGTTTATGGTGTACCCCAGAGAAGTTAGTAATTTCTTTACAAATGCCACATGATTTAATAGTATGTTCTGGCTTTCTGCCTGAATTAGACAATAGTCAAGGTATGGGCATATTTGAATATTTCTTTGACTGCAAAATGCAATGACTGGAGCTAGGCACTTTGTGAATACACTGGGCACAGTAGATAAGCCAAAGGGCAGTGCAGAGAACTGATAGTGCATGTAGCCTGCTCTGAAGAGTAGGTATCAAACACAGGGAGGACACGCAGACTCTACACAGAAGGCACCCCAGTGAAGAATCAAACCAAAAAAACTCTTCCTGTGAGGCGAAAACGCTAACCACTGCACCACTGCATTGCCCAATCTGTTATGAATTGCAGGAGGCAATTCTGGGCACATTGCAGATACTGCAAATAGCTCTTCTGGTTAACACCAAAGACTGAAACAGTACTAATTTCATGAAATGCAATTACACCATGACTTAGCCATTCCTGCCATGGTATTAGAAACTCAAAAGATTTGGAGAAATTAAACCAAATAAAGCACAGAATTGGAAGTAAGAGCCTGCTACTACAAACTTCAGGTATTTCTGTGGTTGTCTGCTATGGGGACATGGAGATACAAGTCTTTTAGGTCAAGAATGACTATGAACGCATCTTGGAAGATCATAGGGACTAATTTTTGTTAAGTAAGCATTTTGGACTTTGGGATACTGACAAACTTGTTTAGCTTTGAAAGGTCTAAGATGGGCCTGCAGGTGACCTCCCTTTCTTGGAACTAGAAAGATCTTTGAGTTAGAAGCCTTTTCCATCCTGACCTGGTGGAACAGGTTGAATGGAGCCTTGCTGAAGTAATACCCGAGGATAGGTGATAAGAGACTTGGTGGTTTTGGAATGCCAAGGAAGGGTGGGATATTTCTGGACTGGGTGTTGATTCTGGAAGAAGGAGAGTCTTCCAGTCAGAGTTTTTTTTTTGGGGGGGGGGTGGCAGGGGTATGGAAAGCTGTGGTTGAATATAGTCACAGTTGGTCTCTTTGCTCGGTGGATTCTTCGGAGCTCCATTTTCTGTGTGATGGTTCAGTTTGCCACATCCTGGACTACCTGGGTCTCTTGCCACAGGGAAGCCTCCCCTTGTGTTGTCTAGGAGGAAAGGCCAAGGTTTTGAGGGGTAATTCCTCCTGTTCCTTAGTCTTGAAGACAAAAATTCCTTCACAGTTTTTATTTGCTTTCCTTTTTTTCTAGCTTCTCAAAAACCTGTTCAGCTGGAGGTCTGATAAGGAAAGTACAGCTGTGTATACTTACCATAAATGTAGATGTTCAAGTGTATTCACTGTTGCAGTCCTGACTTGTAGGATTTCCTGCCATGGAAGCCCCTAGCCAGACCAACTACCAGAAAAAAGTACCCCTCCTCCAACAGACAGCAGACGGCCTGACCAACATCAGTATACTCAAGTATAAGGGGAGTCAATCAGCATCATCAGCTCAGTATTATCTTGCCCCCTGAAGGTAGGAGCCTCCTTAGATGGACCCTGATGTCAAGAGCCTGGAACACTGAACCTAAGAATGGAAAGTGCAGGAAGTGTTTCTCCCTGACTGAGAAGAAGCTTGTTCAAGCCTATCCTGTAGGCTACGGAGGGAAAGAATACTGCAACAGTGAATACACTCAAACATCTACATTCATAGTAAGTATACACAAATGTACTATGGTCTTTGTGTTTCACTGTTGCAGTCCTGACTTGTGGGATGATTACAAAAGCTGAGAAGAATGGGGGATGGAAGATTAAGAATAGTTGAGGATGCCTGCAAGATGGCAGTGGAAAATCCTGCTCTGGACTTGGAGAAGGCTGATAGATGGTAATGTTTGGTAAAGGTATGCACTTAAGACTAGGTATCAGCTTCCAGGATGTCTTTGGTGGGTATCCCCTTTTAGGAAGGTAGTGGCAACAGTTGCCCAGGAGGAGTGTGTCCTCAGAGCATCAGGTGGCTTTTTACCATGATGGCTGTAACAAAAGGAGATACACCGAGAGATCCATTTAGAGATGGTATGCTTGGAATCTGGTTTCCCTTCAGAACCAGTGGCAAAGGCCACAAACAGCTGGTCTGATTTCCTCAAAGTTTTAGTTCTATCAAGACAGTAATGGAGCTGTCTATGCACATCCAAGGAATGAAGAATTCTTTCCCCTTAGTTTTTTTTGGTTTGGGGAAGCAAGTGAGCAGATTTACGGCTTGATTTAAGGAGGCGTTTGTCAACACCTTGGGCATAAAATAGGGGTTAGTCCTGAGTGACAGACTGTCTAAGTGGAAGATGAGGAAAGGTTCCACTGCCATGAGTGCCTGCAGTTCAGAAAACCCTTCAAGCAGAAGTAATGGCTAACAAGAAAACAACCTTCCATGTCAAGAATTTTAAGTCAGCGGAAACAGCTAGTTTGAATGGTGGAAGAGTAAGTTTCTCCAAAATAAAATTAAGGTCCCAAGGTGGGATCGGAGGCCTTCTGTGTGGCCTGATGTGGATGATCACTCTAAGAAACTGTTTCATAAGGGGTGAGAGAAGAAAGAGGTTGGGCAGGAATGTGGAATGAAATAGCCATGGAATGAATTTTTATGGAGAAATAAGACAGACCTTTGTCAAAGAGAATGGCCAAATATAAGCCAGGATTAACCGGAATCTTGGCTAAAAGAATTCTGTGCATGTTGCCACACCAAAGGGAGAATCTTTTCCATTTAGCCGTGCAGGATTTGGCAGTGCTAGGCCTTCTGGCCTTTTTTACAATATCCTGAACCTGTTTGTCTAGGATAGGATTTCTCCAAGATGTTAATATAGCCTCCTTACTGATAATTTGAAGGTGTGCGGGCTGGAGTGTACAATCTTTCCCTTGTCCTATGTCAGAAGGTCCAAGCTCTGTGGCAGCTGCCATGGTTTCGTCCTGGTTAAACAGAGTAGTAGAAGGTACCAGTGCTGCCTGGGCCAATTTGTGCTATTAGTGTTACCCATGGCCCCTCCTCCCTTATCTTTTGGAGCATCCAAGGCTAACTTTGAAAGAAAAATAGCCAAGGATTCGAAAGATAACCACAAAGCCTTCTTTAGCTATGTCAAGAATCTAAGTGGCAACTCGCAGATATGCTCTGAGCTAGTGCAAAATAGCACAAAATATACTGAACCTACTGATATTGCCAACATCCTGGCAGATAGATGCAGTGCAAACTTCACCCCCCTCTCACCTCCAAAAGGGCCCACAACAATACCGGAAAAGTGTAGTGTCCCAAAAATCACAGACGCACAGGTGAAAACTGCCCTTTCAAAAGCCAAAAACACAGCGTCAATGTGGACAGATGGTGTCCCAGGATGCGTCTTGCACGTACTACAGAAAGAACTTACCCCCCACCTAAACATGCTGTTCAGCCTCAGCCTCTCCACAGGCTACGTGCCCATAGAATGGCGCACAGCAACGGTTATTCCGCTCCACAAAGGAGGGGCCACAACTGACCATGGCAACTATCGCCTCATAAGCCTGACTAACCTGGTCTGCAAGGCTATGGAGCAAATCATCATGGAACTCGTTAACAAAGACATTGGGAACCTCCAAACACTTAACCCGATCCAGTTCGGCTTTGTTAAGGGCAGATCATGCCTACTAAACCTGGTTGACTTCTTCGAGACAGTCACCAAGGCCATAGACGAGGGAAAGGTGGTTCACACAGCCTACCTTGACCTCGCCAAGGCATTCAACACCATTCCTCACTCAAGTATTATAGAAAAACTCACCAGCCTGAACCTAAACCCCTAGGTCACAAGATGGGTTGCCAACTGGCTTATAGGCAGAACTCACACGGTAAGAATAGCAGGCTCCAGGTCCAACTCTAAACCAGTCACAAGTGGTGTCCTGCAAGGCTCGGTCCTGGGACCCCTACTGTTCAGCATATACTTCTCAGAAGTACAGGCAAACACAGGAGGACTATGGATAACCAAGTTCGCCAATGACTGCAAACTGGGAGCCATAACTGACTCTCCAGCTGACACGGACAACCTCCAAAAAGGCCTTACTGAGACAGACACCTGGTGTCAAAGTCATGGCCTCAAGCTAAATGCCAAAAAATGCATAGTCGTCCCATTTGGGAAAAACAAAACACCCATGAATTTCCACACAGGTGGCAGCCCCCTTAATACAGAAGAGATAATAAGAGATCTGGGGACCCAGGTAGATAGTAATCTCTCCTTTGACAATCATATTGCCAAAGTAGTTAGGAAATCCTTCTATGTGGTCCATCTAATTACTAAAGGGTTCGCATATAGAAATAAAGAGGTTATAGTGCCCCTCTACTCGTCACTCATCAGACCCATCATAGAGTACAATGCCCCATTTGGGATGTACCTCACAAGACACTTCCAACAGCTGGAAAGACCACAAAAGTACCTCACCAAGAGGATTACTGGCCTCAAGCATATGCCCTATGCAGCCCGACTGAAAAAACTCTGGCTGTACTCAGTGGCATTTCGCTTACTCAGAGGTGATCTCTGCCTGACTTACAAAGCCATGTCCAACTCAGAATTGATGGACATGGTCCACCTAAAGAAATCCAAGTCACTGTGAGCCACGTGCTCTAGTGAGCTAAACCTCGCCACAACAATAAATACAACATGCTGGAGGGATAGATTTCTGTCACAGAGACTCCCCATGCTTTGAAACAAAATTCCTAACCACATTAGGCAGAGCCCCTCACTAACACTCTTCAAGAAAAACCTTGACGAGTGGATGGGTAACAGAATATACACCCCTGGGATCACTTCACTGGCTCTGCTTGACAGAGGCTCAGTTAATTAATCAATGGGGCAGCGAAAGCCAACACACTCTGGGTAGGCTTATAAATGCCCTCGGGCAGATAGCCTAGTACCTACCTATGAACCTTGTAAGTAGAGGAATTGCAGGGAAGGCATAAATGAAGAAGCCTGTCCAAGGGAAGGAGAAAGAATCTGTCTTCCAGGCTGACTTCTTTTTGTCCCTAGGAGAAAAACTTTTCCAAATGAGTATTTTCCTTGGTTGTGAAAAGGTCTATTTGAGGTGGTGAAAATGTCTATTTGAGGTACTCCCCATTCTCTGTCTATACTGAGAAAGTTTTCCCTGATGTAGTTGCCACTCATGGGGGTCTGACAGGCTCTTGCTGAGGTGGTCTGCTAGTTGGTTGTGCACACCTGGCAGGTATTGTGCCAAGAGGTATAACCCCTAGGGAGTGTGCTGTTTCCCAAACATCCACTGCTAGATGGCAGAGAGGGTAGGAGCGAGTCTGGAGTCCCCTGTTTGTTTCCATAGCGCATGGCTATGACAGTCTGTTTTCACTACTAGCACTCCTGATTTCCATTTCTCTCTGAAGGCTACCAGGCCTTTTTGGACTGCCATAAGTTTACATTTATGTGTTTGCCTCTGAGCTTGTGGTCCCACTTCCCTTAGGCCTGGAAGTGGTTGAAAGTACAGTTGTGTACACATACCATAAATGTAGATGTTCGAGTGTCTTCACTGTTGCAGTCATCACTGTAGGGTTCTTCCTGCCGGCAGGCAGTCCTCGGTCGGCCAGAATCCCAAAGTCTGGGTCCGGCGTCGGCTGTTCAGTCATGCTCCCTGACGTCAGAGCGCCAGGAGTACAAAGCTGCCAGCCGACACCATGTTCTCCAGTTTTTCTTGCCCCAGATGTCAGGTGCCCAAAAATGACGGCAAATAGTAAAACAAAAAAAAAAGAGTAACATACAACAAACCCCATACCCTGTAGCAAATACATCTCAGAAGAAGGGTGAAGTAGGAAACTACACTAATGAAAGTGTAAGTGGGGACAGGAGGGAGGGTAACCCAGACTGCAACAGTGAAGACACTCGAACATCTACATTTATGGTAAGTGTACACAACTGTACTATGTTCATCGTGTTTCACTGTTGCAGTCATCACTGTAGAGTTGAATCCCAAAGCTGAGGTAAAGGGTGGTGGTTATAAAATAGAAGGGGTGGCTAGAAGGCCCTGCAAGACTGCAGAAGCAAAGCCTGCCCTAGACTTAGAGTAAAGAGGGAGATTATAATGCTTAGAGAAAGTATGCACTGAACTCCAAGTTACAGCTTCCAAAATATCTTTGGTAGGTACTCCCCTGAGAAAGGCAGCTGAAGTAGCAGCAGCTCTGGTAGAGTGAGTCTTAACCTTTCCTGGGATTTGCTTTCCATGATGAGAGTAACAAAATCTGATTCCATGAGCAATCCATTTAGAAATGGTCTGTTTTGAAACAGCTTTGCCTTGGGAATTTGTTGCATAAAAAACAAACAGTTGCTGTGTTTTCCTGAAATTCTTGGTTATGTCCAGGTAAAAACGAAGTTGTTTGTGTACATCCAAGGAATGCAAGATCCTTTCCCCCTTATTTTGTGGATTAGTGAAAAAAGTTGGCAGGTGAATAGTTTGATTTAAAGCCACTTTGGAAACCACTTTAGGCATGAAAGTAGGATTAGTCCGCAAAGACACCCTATCTTGGTAAAAAATAATATAAGGCTCCACAGCCATGAGTGCTTGTAACTCCGAGACTCTCCTGGCTGAAGTCAAAGCCAGCAGGATAACTGTCTTCCATGATAAATACTTAATATCAGATGTGGCAGCAGGCTCAAAAGGAGGCAGAGTGAGTTTTTCCAGAACATAGTTGAGGTCCCAGGCAGGTATGGGTGGTGTCCTAGGGGGCCTTAAATTCTTTGCTCCTCTGAGATATTGTTTCAGAAGTGGATGGGAAAAGATTGGAGGATCTGTATTGTAATATGCAGAGATAGCTGAGGCATGTATTTTTATGGAGGAGAAGGATAAACCCTTATGAAGCATGTCTGTCAGGTAAAGTAAAATCAGTGGGATATTAGGAATGAGGGGATCTGAATCCTGAGCATGCATCCAGGTGCAAAATCTCTTCCATTTACCTGCATATGATTTTCTAGAGCTAGGCCATCTGGCTTCTAAGATGACATCCATGACCTGTTTGGGAAGGAAAGGATTAATCATAGACCCTGACTTCGCCAGGCTGCCAGGCTGAGAGTTTTGACATGAGAGTGCAGAACCTGGCCCTGGTGTTGGGACAAAAAGATTTGGAATCTGAGGTAAAATCCAAGGTGGCTCCTGGGATAGATTCATCAGTGTTGAGTACCAGAATTGATGAGGCCAATTTGGGGCCAGTAAAATCATCATCTTGAGCTTGTCCTGCTTGATCTTTAATAACACCTGTGGAAGAAGAGGTAGTGGCGGAAAGGCATACCCCGAGAGGTTTCTCCAACTGAATGATAGTGCATCCACTTTCCATGCTAGTTTGTGAAATGTCCTTGTGCAAAATATCTGTAACTGGTGGTTGAGGGGTGATGCAAATAGATCTATGTCTGAGCAGCCCCAGGCCTCTGTAATCATCTTGAATATTTGGGTGTCTAGCATCCACTCGTGTGGATCTGACAGGTTTCTGCTCAGGCTGTCTGCCAGAGTATTTTGTTTCCCTGGCAGGAACTGAGCTTGTAGATTCACTTTGCAAGCAAGAGCTGTGTTCCATAGAGTCATGGCTAGGCTGCAAAGGGGGTAGGAGTGTGAACCCCCTTGCTTGTTTATGTACCACATAACTGTGGTGTTGTCTGTCCGTATCAGTAGTTGTCCTGGTTGTAGAAGATCCCTGAAAGCCAAGAGGGCATTTTGTACAGCTAACATCTCTTTTAAATTGATGTGTAGGAGCTTCTGATCCTCTGTCCAAAAACCTTGCAGACCTTTTCCCTGCAAGTGGGCTCCTCATGCGTAATCCGAGGCGTCCGTGGTTAACACTTGGCTGGCTGGAGGCAGACTGAAGGCTTTCCCTTTGTTGTGAAGACATGCCATGGCCCACCAATGGAATTCCTTTTGTAGGCAAGGCAAGACAGCAATCTGTCTGTCTAGACTGTGGCAATGCTGGGACCATACACTTTTTAGGTACCATTGTATTTTTCTCATATGTAGTCTTGCATTTGGTATGAGAAGGATGCAGGAGGCTATGTAACCCAAAGCCTGCAGGAATTTCCTTGCAGTTAGCGGAGTTATTGACGCCAAGGTTTTGAAAGTTGAAGCCAGCTGTAGTTGTTTTTCGGATGTCAGGATTGCCATCTGGCTTGTTGTGTTTAGAAAAGCACCCAGAAAAGTTATCTGTTGTGTGGGTGTCAAATTTGACTTTTTTATGTTCACAGTGAATCCCAGGTACTTGAGAAGATTTTGAGCAAATTCCAGATGCTGGAGTAAGACATCCTTGCTGTCTGCTTGAATAAGGCAGACGTCCAGATAAGGGTAAATTGGAATTCCCTTGAGTCTGCAATAAGCTACTACTGGTGCCAGGCACTTGGTGAAGACCCTGGGCACAGTAGACAAGCCAAAGGGCAGCACAGAGAATTGGTAATGTTTCGAGCCGGCCTTGAACCTGAGGTATTTTCTGCACTCCTGTCTGACAGGGATGTGTAGGTAAGCCTCCTTTAAATCCAATGTCACCATCCATGCATTTTTGCTCAACATTGGCAGGAGCTGCTGCAGGGTAAGCATCTTGAACTTTGATATCTCCAGGAAAGTGTTTAAAACTGACAGATCTAGGATGAGTCTCCATGAATTTTGCTTTCTGGGAACTAGAAAGAGCCTTGAGTAAAAGCCTTGCCCTGTCTCTGATTGTGTAACCAGTTCTATGGCCCTCATAGCCATGAGGGATCCCACCTGGTTTAATGCCTCTGACCATTGGTGTTTTGGTAGGTCTGGCCATCCATTTGGTCTTGGCAAGCTATGAAAGTGGAATTTGTAACCCCTTGAAACTACATCCGAAACCCACTTGTCTTGGGTTATGTAAGTCAGAGAGAGTTTTCCTCCTAGAGGGGCTTCCAGGAGAGAAGTTCCTGGAGCCATGCAGGGGGAGTCATTGAGCCTGTTTTCTATAAGATTGAGGTCTGTCATCTCCACCCCTGGGGTTGCAAGCACTCCACTGTCTAGGTCTGTAAGAGGTCTGTGCTTGGGCCCTCCCTCTGGAGCACCTGTATCTACCACTCTGAGGCCTGTCCGAGCTGGGAAAGGACCGATTTTTTGTTGGCCAATTTCTGCTAAATCTTGGGGGCTGAACTTGTAAGAAATCTTTAACCTTTTGCATGGATTTTGCCTTATCCTCCATTTTCTTTATCACCTCTTCAGCCTTAGGCCCAAACAAAACATTATGCTGAACAGGAGCATCCAGTAACTTTGCATTCACTTGATCAGGTAAGTTTTGTTCCTTTAACCAAGCATGTCTTCTAATGACTGTGCCAGAGGCAGCCGCCATGCAAGAGGCCTCCAAGGCATCAAAACCACAGTGTAAACATGCTTCCCCACTTGTTCAGTGGCATGCATCAAATCGTGTAATTCCTTATTATCTGCACATGCAGAAATGGTACGTAGCTTTTGTTTCATAACAGACAGTAGAAATTGCTGATAGTTTAGCATATGAAATTGACAATTTAAAGCTCTAATAGATAAAGTAGCAGAAGTGTACACTTTTTTTCCCCATCTCTCCAAAGCTCTAGAATCCTTATCTGTCGGAATAGGGTTTTTAGCAGAAGCAGCCTTAACCCCCTTAGGACCCTGAGAAATGGTTTCTGGATCAGCAGTAGGATTTTTGTAAAGGAACTGGTGGGAATCAGGGACCCTGTAATATCTATCGGGTTTAGCAGGGGCTGGAGGAAAGGAGTCAGGAGTTAAATTAGCCTCAGAAAAGGCATCATCCACAATATCCAAAATAGGCGGAATAGCCAGGGGTCTATGTTGGGGAAGAAGAAGGAAATCCCTAAGCCTTCTCTTAGATTCCGAGTACTCCTGTCTTTCCCAGTGGAAATGTTCCCTCATGTCATGTAAAGTTTCCCCAAAAGAAAAATCCTCAGGGGGAGAAGCTGAAGGAATGGTTTCCTCAGCATCAGAATCCTCATAAGGAGGGAAAGTATATTCCTGTTCACAGGAAGACACTGAAAAAATAGATCCCTGATCAGAAGATTCATAATCCAGTTCTTGCCTTGGCCTTTTGTCTGGAGGGGGATGTGAACCCCTAATCATGGTTAGTAAGTCCTCCGCTATTTTAAGTAGCCGTTTCTGAGATTTGGGTCCCGGATCAGAAGAGGCCTGGGCTGGTGTCTTAGACTTAGAAGGAGTCTTTGCCTTTGTCTTTGGCTTTGCCTTTATCAGAAGCTGTGTAGGCCTGAAAACCCCCTTGGAAGCCAGTACCTGCACAGCGGCTCCGGACCCATCCGAAGGAGCATTGTCCGAAGGTCCTGCAGCTGGAGTGTTCAAAGGCCTAGCTGGCTCCTCGTGGGAGTCCGTTTCGGCAATCGATTCTGAAATGGCCGACGACAGGGGCTGCGAAAGCACCTCACTGACGACGGCCGAACCTGTAGCTGGCTCTGCTAGTAAAACGTCTGATTTGGACCTCGGAGGCCTGTCCTTATCCTTGCGTTGTTTGTGAACTCCGGTAGTCGGAAGCGTGTCCGACATTTTATAATTAAATCGCCTACCAAAGTAGTGAAAAGCAAAATCATACCTTCGCTTAATCGTACGTTGGTTAAATCTAGCACAAAACCGACAACTAGCTACGTCGTGGTCAGGGCCTAAACAAGGAATACAGCAAGAATGAAAATCTTTATGAGGTATTTGCTTCCCACAAGAAGCAATTATTAACTTTTTCTGACATCGGACTGGAGCAAGAAAAAGTTTCCCCAATGGGGTACTTAGCTTTGTGAAGAAGAAGTCAGTCTTTGGACTGAAGCACGAAAAAATATCAGGAGTCAGCCGACCGGCACTTGCGAACTGCTTTCACCGCATGGCAAGAAAGACTGGAGAACATGGCATCGGCTGGCAGCTTTGTACTCCTAGCGCTCTGACGTCAGGGTGCATGACTGAAGCCGACGCCGGACCCAGACTTTGGGATTCTGGCCGACAGAGGACTGCCTGCCGGCAGGAAGAACCCTACAGTGATGACTGCAACAGTGAAACACGATGAACATCTGTACTCCCCCGGATAACTCTGAAGCATCTGTAGTCAGTGTTTGCTCGGGGGGGGGGGGGTTGAACCTAAAAGGGAGACTTGGATTGAGGGAGCAAGCTCAGGCCACATGCAAATTCCTCCTTGAAGCAAGGAATCAGTTTGATCTTGGCTGAGAGGGGCTGTGCATGATGGCACCACACATTTTTGAGGTACCACTGGGGTTTCCTCATGTGTAGCCTGGCCAGGGGGGATAATGAGGTTTTAACAGGCCATGTAACCCAAGGCCCTGAGGTACTCTGTCTGAGAGGAAATCTCTGATCACGATTTTTTTGAAGTACAGAGTCAAGAATGAGACCTGGTCCAGAGGCAAGAAAGCCTTTTGGAGGGTAGAATCCAGTAGGGTCCCCAGGAACACAATCCTGGTCTCTCTGGGATTTCTTATGATTTATGGTAAACCCCAGGGAGGTTAAGAGGTTCTGGGTAAACATCAAATCTGAGCGGAGTTTTGTCAGGCTTGCAGCCTGAATAATGCAATCATCCAGGCAGGGGAAAATTTGAACTCCTTTTGTTCCTTCGTGAAAACCCTAGGAGCAGCAGGCAAGCCAAAGGGCAGAGCACAAAACTGATACTGACTGGTCCCTGCTCTGAAACGCAAGAAGCTACTGTGAGATTCTTCTATGGGAATACGCAGGTATGCGTCCTTTAGATCTAGGGTAACCATGAAGGCCTTTGGAGATATCACAGGCAGAAGTTTCTGAAGGGTCAACATCTTGAATTCTGGAACATGTAAGAACTGTCTGAGGGCAGAGAGGTCCAGTACAGGTCACCATGTGCCTTCCTTCCTGAGAACTAGGAAGAGTCTAGAATAGAAACCCCTCACTTTTAGGTGTTTTGGAACCAGTTCCACCGAGCCCTCAGCACACAGCACATTCTACATGGGGCACAGCCTCTGTTCTTTGGTTAGGTGAATGTCTGGGAAGCGTGTGGGTTTCAAAGGCTGCTTGAATTTGAGTTTGTAGCCCCCTGATATAATGTTTAGTACCAACTGGTCTAAAGTAATGAGGGACCACTTCCTTTGGAATAATGACAGCCTTCCTCCTAATCTGGGAGAGGGAGGGATATGGAGGTGGAACTACCATGAATGAGTCATGATGGTTCCATGCCAGGGGCCTGTGTTCTAGAACTCCCTGGTCTAGAAGTTCCTGAGGGTCATTGCCTGGGTCTTTGGTGCTGTCCCTATCTCCTTTCCCTACACATCTTTCTTTGCTTAGCTTTAGATTGGGAGGGTAGTTTCAACTGAAATATGGAGGTTGCACTTGCAGAAAGTCCTTAACAGTATGCACAGACTTGGCCAGGTCTTCCATTTTTTTGAGCACAGCCTCTGCTTTGTGGGCCAAAAAGGAAGTCCTTGTTCAATGGGGCATCCAAAAGGTTAGATTTGACATGCTCTGGAAGGGACTGCCCCCGCAGCCAAGCATGTCTTCTAATGACACAGCCTGTAGTTGCAGGCCTGCTGGAGGCTTCCATAGCATCATACCCACAGCAAAGGGAATGTTTTGCTACCTGGGAGCTGGAACTGCAACGGTCCAGTAACTCTTTAGAGTGACCCTTGTTCTCTATAGTCATAAGCTTCTATTTCATCTGATCCTGTAAAGTCTCCTGGTATTTAATCATGTGGAACGGACAGTTTAATGCTCTCATAGATAAAGTGGCAGAAGTGTAAACCTTTTTGTCAAGTCTATCCAGGGCTCCACTTTCTTTATCTGTGGGTAAAGGATTTTTGGAGGAGCTAGCTCTAGCTCCTTTAGGGTCAGGGGTCATAACCTGTGGACCAGCTGTAGGATTCCTGAAGAGATGCTGATGTGAATCCAAAACCCTATAGAACCTGTCAGGTAATAACCCATGTTATCATGCTTGTGAAATAAAATTCAATTTGTTATGCATATGCAAGTGCAGGCTCTGTAAACCTCTTTACAGGATATAAATTCTTTGTATGCAAACTGGTATTAACAAACACAGGCAAATTAAAAAAAAAATACAATTAAGGAAGTTTGTATTTTCCAAGAGAAGGAGGTGCTCTTCCAATGTATAAAGGTAATCTGCATCAAAATACTCACTAAGGGAAATTAAATGTTCATAGGTTCATAGGTTCATACTAGGCTATCTGCCCTAGGGCATTTATAAGCCTAGCCAGAGTGTGTTTGGCTTTCGCCACCCATTTTAAATAAATTTTGCTATGGCTTTTTTTGAGGTTAGTATACTGTGCCTCTGTCTAACAGTGACACAGAAGTGATAGCCAGGGTAAACCTACGATCTCCCATCCACTCATCAAGATTCCTCTTGAAGAGAGTCAATGTGGGACTCTGCCTAACCTGGACTGGGATTTTATTCCAGAGGGAAGGGAGCCTCTGGGTTATGAATCTGTCCCTCCAGCATGTCCTATTTATTTCAGTTCTGAGGTTCAAGTCTCTTGAGCGCGTAGCTCGATGGGATTTGGATTTTCTGAGGTGCAGCATGTCCATTAATTCCGGGTTGGACATGGCTTTATACGTCAGGCACAGATCGCCTCTGAGCAGGCGGTATGCCACTGAGTAGAGCTGGAGTTTCTTTAACCGGGTAGCATATGGCATCTGTTTCAGCCCTTTGATCCTCTTGGTGAGGTACTTTTGGGGTCTTTCCAGTTGCTGCAGGTGTCTGGTAAGGTACATCCCAAAAGGGGCATTGTACTCAATTATGGGCCTGATGAGGGATGAGTAAAGAGGCGATGACCTCCCTGATCTAGATGTGAATCCCTTCATGATTAGGTGGGCTATATAAAATATTTTTCTAACCACTTTGGCCACGTGGTTGTCAAATGAGAGATTGCTATCAACTTGGGTCCCCAGGTCCCTAATGACTTCTTCTGTACTTAATGGATTACCACCTATGTGGTAATTTGTGGGCACTTTGTTTTTGCCAAAGGGGATGACTATACACATTTTGGCGTTTAGCTTGAGGCCATGGCTCTGGCACAAGTTGTCTGTTTCTATGAGGCCCTTTTGGAGGATGCTTGTGTCGGCTGGAGAGTTGATTATGGCGCTAGTTTGCAGTCATCTGCGAACTTGGTCAGCCACAGTCTTTCCGTGTTGGCCTGTACCGCCGAGAAATATATACCGAACAAGAGAGGTCCCAGGACTGAGCCTTGTGGGACGCCACTTGTAACTGGTTTGGAGTCTGACATGGCTCCAGCAATTCTAACCATGTGGGTTCTGTCCTTGAGCCAGTTTGCAACCCATCTAGTGACATAGGGGTTTATATTTAAGCCGGTGAGCTTATCTATAATGCCCGAGTGGGGTATTGTATTGAAGGCTTTTGAGGTCCAGGTAGGCTGTGTGGACCACCTTCCCTCGTCAATGGCCTTGGTGACTGTTTCAAAGAAATCGACCAGGTTTAAGAGGCAGGATCTGCCCTTAACAAAGCCAAACTGGGTAGGATCCAGTGTCTGTAGGTCCCCAATATCTTTATTTATGAGGTCCATGATGATCCTTTCCATAGCTTTGCAGACCAAGCTAGTCAGGCTTATGGGGCGATAGTTTCCAGGATCTGTTGAGGCACCACCTTTGTGGAGAGGGACCACTGTTGCTGCACGCCACTCTTTGGGTACATATCTTGTAGTAAGGCTAAGATTGAACAGTAGTTTTATGTTTGGGTTTAGCTCTTCTTGGAGTTCATGTAGGACGAGCCGGGACACCATCTGGTCCCATTGATGCTGTGTTTTTTGCTTTGGAGAGGGCGGCTCTTACCTGAGCATCTGAGATGTCAGGGGGGCAGCACTCTGTTGGGATAGATATTTGCCCTTTTGGTGGGGAGAGGGGGGAGAAGTTTGCACTGAACCTGTCAGCTAGGATGTTGGCAATGTCTGTGGGCTCTGTGTATTTTGTCATTTTGGACTAATTCTGAGCATATCTGGGAATTCCCACCCAGGTTCCTAACATAACTAAAGAAAGCCTTGTGATTATCCTTAGTGTCCTGTGCAATTTTTCTCTCGAAGCTGGCCTTAGACGATTTTATGAGTGCCCATAGCATTTTGCTAATACTGATCAGAGATGCCTTCCCTTTTTGGGATTTTGCTCTATCATGTAGTAGCTTTCTCCTTCTATTGTATAGTTTGTTTATGGCTGGGGTCCACCAGACAGGACGTCTGCCTTTGGAGGATTGGGTCTTGGTTTTATTTGGGATTGCATGACCCATGCATTCCTGAAGGTGTTCATAGAATGCGTTTATAAAGGATTCTGCGGTCTGGGCGTATTTTCCACAGGCCGGGCTTTGAAGGATTTCCTCGGTTTTGAGGCATGTGAAATTTGCTTTAGAGAAGTTTTTCACTGTGGTTTTCTGGGCAGGGGGTGGGGTCGGGATGTGAATATCCAGTGAGATTAGTTTATGGTATGATCTTACCAGTGAGGGATACACTTCTGGTCTGGAGCATAGTGTCCCCATGTTGGTGATGATCAGGTCCAGTATGTTTTCCCCTCTTGTGGGAGTGGTAACAAGTTGTTCCATAGCATTTGAGTTTATAAATTCTAGGAACCTTTGGGCTAGGGTGTTGGAGCTAGAGTAATGCTCCCAGTCTATGTTTGGGTAGTTGAAGTCACCCAATATAATGGTGTTTGGAGAGACCTTCATATTTTCCAGTATTCTCAGGAAGGCCAAGTGGGGTTCCTGTGTTTGGGAGGGTGGTCTGTAGCAGGCTATAAACTGAAAGGCAGTTTTACCCACAGTTAGTTGCACATGGATAATCTCTGATGCTTCGTGCTGTGCCACCAACCTGGAGGGGTGGGTATCTTTGACGAATATTGATACTCCCCCTCCTTTTGTGGTTCGGTCCAAGTTTTGGGGCCGAAAAGCATGGTATGAGGTATAACCTGGTAGTGCTGGGGTGCTCTCGGGAGCCTTGAACCAGGTTTCTGTTACTGCACAGATATCAATGTCCTCCATGCTAAGGAGAGTTTTGACTGCGTGCATCTTGAGGTTTAGACTTCTGGCGTTGAGTAGCATTACTCTTAGTTTCTTATTCCTTGTGATACCTATGGAGGTGGGTTTGTCTTTTGAGCCTTGCCCAAAAAAGGCACTATGAGGGTAGCAAGAGCCTTTGCCAATATCCGAAAGCCCAGGGGTGACAGGTGCAAGCCGTCCCTAGCGAAGCATCGTGGCTTGTCGAGCATGTCATCCCAGGCTGACAGGCATTGGATCCCCTTTGAATGACACCAACACTAAAGCCAATTGTTGAAATTGATCATCTTGTCTTCATATTGTGGCATCATTCTTGGTGAGGGTAAGATGCTACTCAAGGTCAGGGTCATACCGGCCTGGGCTACATGCTCAGAGAGCTCCTCTATGTCTCTTTTCATGTAGTCCAGGGAGGTACATCTCAGGTCATTCACACCAGCATGGACAATGACTGAGTCATATTTGTACTTGCCTTCGAGTGACCTGAGTGCTTGTGTCATGTGGCAGATCCTAGCGCCCGACAGGCAGCTCACCGTGACCTTCTCCTTGTTCAGCCTGGTGAGCGGGACGTCAGTGTGCCTGACGATAGAGTCACCTATTACAAGTGTATCAGGTGTGTTGTTTAGCCTTAAGGGCTGTGACTGTTCGGCACACTGGCTTTGTGAGCTATGTGTTGCACGTGTTTTGTTTTGGGGTAGCGGTTGCTTGGGTGTCTGCTTTGGAGGTCTCTGCTGCTTAGGCAGATTTTTATTTAGAGCCTCCAAGTATGTTTTTCTGTGTTTATGTGTTTGGTTTGTTGTTGTGGTAGGTCTATGTGAGACTAGAATTGTAGTGAGTGCGGTTTCCTTCTCCTCCTGACTGGTTACGCCAGTACTGAGTTGAGAGAGCTTAGCCTCCAGTTTGGCTATATGGTTGCATCTCTCACATGTGTTGGAGTTTGTTGGGAGGAGGAGAGGGTTGTCTGTGTACATGAGGCAGTTGTAACATTGCCTCAAGATTCCCAGATTCACCAGCTGGACTGGAGAGGAGATTGACAACTGACCTTTGGACATGCTAGAATAGTATTGGGAATTCCTTTATAATTGAAAAAAGGGCCAATGGGGAACAAGGTACTCAAGGGGAGTTTGTGAGGGTGTAGTGCTTTTAATTTTTTAGAGCTGACTTATATAATTGCTTTAGTGAGCAAGTGCCAGGTAACTTAAATGCAATGTGCTACAGGTAACTTAAATGCAAAAACGACAAACAGTAACTTTCTTTCAAGTGAAACAAGGAAATAAGTACAGTAAGCAATGCAGATATCACTAGGGATCCACAGAAGTGCTAAAAGGCCGTGTTTTAGGTGGAATTAGCATTTCAGGGAAATAAACAAACAAGAAGCATACAAATAAAGCTAGATTCAACAGGCCTGGATCTAGTCTATGCTACAGCAAACAAGGTGTACCAATTTCAGTAAGAAACAGTTAGAATATGCAGGCACTATAAGCCTCTAACCAGAAATTCCCTGCTCAGAAGGGCAGAGTCCAGCCTCTCCTCCCACAAGAGTGCAGACCGCAATCCTTCTTAACGTAAAATAACTGGCCTGAAGCCCAAGTGCTTAAACCAGAACTAATACACTTTTAGAATAACAGACACTGAGTTCTCAATCAGCAGTTCCCAACTTAGAAGGATGTAAGCTACCTGTCCTGTCACCACAGTGCAGGCCACAAACCTTCCTAATGTAAAACAACTGGTCTGAAGCCCAAGTGCTTAATCCAAAAGACTTAGAAATGATAGCTACACTTTAATCAAGTTACTACCAGCAGTAATAAATACAACTGAATACTTTAAAGAATGCCTGGATTAGTGCTCAAGTTATACAAACAAAGCTAGATTCAGCAGGCCTGGATCTAGTCTATGCTACAGCAAATGAGGTGTACCAATTTCAGTAAGAAGCAGTTCAAATATGCAGGCACTATAAACTTTAACCAGAAATTCCCAGCTCAGAAAAACAGAGTCCAGCCTCTCCTCCCACAAGAGTGCATAACACGAACCCTCTTAATGTAAAATAACTGGCCTCAAGCCCAAGTGCTTAAACCAGAATTAATACACTTAGAATAACAGACACTGAGCCCTCAATCAGCAGTTCCCAACTTAGAAGGATGTAAGCTACCTGTTCTGCCACTACAGTGCAGACCACAAACCTTCCTAATGTAAAACTGGTCTGAAGCCCAGGTCCTTAAACTAAAAGGCTTACAATGAGTTACACCAAGCAGTAATAAATACAATTGAGTACTTTTAAGATGACGCAAAAGCAAAATAAAGTAGGAAAAAACACAAATACAGTAAAAGCAGATACATTTTTTTTTTTTTTTTTGGAAAGAGGGAAAGGAAAGAGAGAAAGGAGTAGCAGAAACTAAGCTGATTGGCCTTCTCAAATGCTCTCCCTGTACTGGGTAGAATGAGGTAATGACACTAGACTGGGAGGAGGGTCCCAGATCAAATTTACACTAGGGGCGGGCAACTGCAAAGCCACCAACTATAAAAACACTATACCAACAGGGAGGGAAGGTGGGAAACAAACAGCAGAAATGTTACTCACAGCTGAAAAGCAGCAGTGAGCCTTTAAATGAAAGTTTTAAACAGCTAAAGGAGCCACTAGAAAAAAAGAGTTTAACTGCAACAAGTTATCATAAACAAACAACCCAACAGATGCTTAATAAGAGTGGACAATTTCCAGTTAATACCTCACACACAGTGAAACTAGCTAGAAAAAATACACAGTACACAAAGTGCTATAAACAACAAAGAAATAAAGAACAAAATAAACAAAAACAGGATACTTAATGTTATATATTGTAGCTCCGAGTTTTCTGAGTGGCCTTCCTTCGATCAGCTCAGTTCTTCAACGTACAGCAATGAAACATTTTCCCCTGCCTTTCAAGCCCATTCCCAAAATTATGGCAAACAATGGCATTTTTAACAAAGTAAAAAAAAAAAAGGTGGCATGCTGCTGTAATTTTAAAGTTGTCCCTTACCTGCTGTAATGCAACTGCAGCTGCTTGTTGCTGTAAGGCTGCAGTCTGGGTAAGCTGATACGTTGTCTGTGTCTGAGATGTCAAACCAGCAGCTGCTGCAGCTGCCAGTGCTGTTTGCTGAGTGTAGATACTAGGTGATGCCCCAATCAAAGATGACTGCTGAACCCCAAGGGCAGCTGAAAAGAGAAGCAAGGCACAGAAAAAGCAACATGATGAGAAATATAAATAAATAAGAAGTTATGTACCTACCATAACGTTCCATGTTAGTTGTCTTCTTCTCGCCTTCTTTCTTGCTGGATGGGTTCGGAGCCGATCCTCTGCTCCGACTTGGCCTATACCAAAGCTCGAGAGCTATTTACCGGCTCGAGGCCCTCCCTATATCCCACAATGCTAGGTGTCCAATACCCAGATCTCGTTTGGTAGAGCTAACACCATGGAGACACCTGTCCCAACTATAAGGATTACCTACAGTGGTAACAGAGGGGGACATAACCTAGGAATAGTCCAGTAGAGGAATATGGCCTCAGAAAAAATTTTCTCAGTCTGTCCAGGCTAGGGGGATGGCGGGTGGGATGCAAGAAAGAAGGCGAGAAGAAGACAACTAACATGGAACGTTATGGTAGGTACATAACTTCTTAATGTTAAGTTGTCAATCTCGCCTTCATTCTTGCTGGATGGGACAGCGTCCCTAGCACCTTAGTCCTGGGTGGCTCATCGGAATAGACTCTTGAGCACAGTGGAACCAAACTCAGCCCGATTCCTGGATGCCAAATCCAACTTGTAATGAAAAATAAAGGTATGAGGAGTGGCCCACATGGCTGCAGCACAAATAGATTCCATTGGGAGCTTTGCTTGAAAAGCTACCGACGTGGCTAACGCTCTGGTGGAATGAGCTTTTGGTTTTACGGGGAGTTCTTTGTGTCTTAATTGGTAAATGAAGAATATGACTGAAGCCAGCCATCTGGATAAAAATACTTTAGAAACTGGCAAGCCCTGCTTGCCCTCAGCATAAGACAGGAAGAGTTGGTCTGACTTCCTAGTTTGCTTTGCCCTATCCAAATAAAAACGTAATTGCCTGTGAACATCCAAAAAGTGCAGCTTTTGTTCAGCTCTGTTTGAATAGTTAGGAAAAAAGACAGGAAGCTCAATAGCCTGATTCAGGTTTGTTTCAGAAGGAACCTTGGGTAAAAAGGAAAGGTTAGTTCTAAGTGATACTCTATCCTTGTGAAAAACAAGATAGGGAGGACAAATACAGAGGGCTTGAAGTTCCGACACTCTTCTAGCTGAGGTGATAGCTACTAAGAAGAGAGTCTTCCAGGAGAGTAACTTTAAAGAACAAGAGGCCACAGGTTCAAAGGGAGGTAGAATCAGAGAGGATAATATAAGGTTCAGATCCCACGGAGATGGGGGATCTCTAATTGGAGGCCTGAGTGATACAGTTCCTTTGAGAAAGGCTTTACAAAGTTTATGGGACATGATGCTGGTCTCTGACAGTCCAGCATGAAAATTCGAGATGACAGCCAATTGGACTCTAATGGTGGCAGAAGATGAACCTCCTCCAAAGAGCTCTGCCAAAAAATCCAGAACAGTGTGGACAGGGGTTGTAAAAGGATCAATATTCCTAGTCTCTGCCCAGCAGGAGAAATGTTTCCACTTACTAGCATAGGTTTTTCTGGTAGTAGATTTATGTGAAGAAAGGATGATTTCACGTACTGGCTGAGAAATCTGTGGAAGCCTGGCTAAGGTTGGAAGTGGAGCAACCAAGCTGCGAGGTTGAGAGACTGAAGGGATTGGTGCAGCCCGCCCGTCTGATGGACCAACAGGTCCGGCACTGGGTCCAGACTCCAGGGCTGCTCCAGCAGATGATGATGCAGGAACGGGAACTAAGTTTGTCGAGGCCAGTAAGAGGCAATGAGGATCATCCTGGAACCCAAAGCAGTCGCTTTCTGAATCAGTTTGGGAATTAAGGGAAATGGAGGGAATGCATACAGAAGACCCCTGGGCCAATCGTGGACTACAGCGTCTTTGGGGGAATGGCCGGGGAGGGAGAATAGACTGAAGAAGTCTTCGCACTTGCTGTTGAGAGGGGTTGCGAAAAGGTTGACCCCATCTGTGGAAAATCTTGTCCGCTACTGACCGATTGAGAGACCACTCGTGAGGCATAAGAATGGCTCTGCTCAGCCTGTCTGCTATGACGTTGGACTTCCCGGGGATGTGCGTTGCGATCAGAAACCGTTGGGAAGACATCGCCCACTGCCAGAGTCTGAGTGCTTCTTGACATTAAGGGGTAGGATCTGGTTCCGACCTGCTTGTTGATGTACCACACTACAGACATATTGTCTGTTTGAATTGCAATAGTCCCGATAGGTAGAGAGTCCTGAAGAGCTTGCAATGCTAAAAGTACCGCTCTCATCTCCAAGATGTTTATATGCAGGTGGTATTGTAGGGGTTGCCAAGTGCCCTGGACAGTCCTGCCCTGAAAATGCCCCCCCCACCCGATCAGGGAGGCATCCGTGGTCACCGTGGCAACAGGAGAAGGAAGAACAAATGGTCTGCCCTGGAGAACTGTAGGGGAGACCATCCACCAAGCCAGGTGGTCTTTGCATGTTTGAGTGATCATTATTCTGTGGGACATTGGGAGATGTTGAAAGGACCATTGGGTAAAAAGCATCCACTGAAGGATCCATATATGGAAACGAGCCAGGGGGACTAGAATGATCGCTGCCGCCATAAGACCCAATGTTTTTAGTACAAATCTGGCCTGAATCGTCTTGCACTTTAGTAGTACTTGCACATGTCGGCCAATGTCTGATACTCTGTGTGGAGGAAGTTTTGCAGACAGATCTTTTGTGTTTATTTCTGCGCCTGTAAATGTTATAGACTGACAAGGCGACAGTGCAGACTTTTTGAAATTTATTGACATACCTAGCCCGGAGCAAGTCTGAATGGTACAGTCCCTGGCTCGCAGAAGTTGATGCCTGGTGGAAGCAGTAAGGTGCCAGTCGTCGAGATATAGAAACAACTGGAATCCCCGTCATCTCAGGTGAGCCATAGCCACTGCCATGCATTTGGTGAACACCCTGGGGCTGTGGTGAGACCAAAGGGCAGGGCTCTGAATTGATAGTGACTGGCCCCAGCCGGAAGCGGAGAAACCTTCTGGAGTGCCTGATCATTTTGATATGGTAGTACGCATCTTGAAGGTCTATAGAGCACATCCAATTGTCCTGACCCAAAAAGGGTAGAATGGACTGAAGCTTGACCATCCGGAACTTTGTTCTTTGTACAGACCTGTTCAGTCTGCTGAGATCCAGAATGGGTCTCCAGTCCCCTGTCTTTTTCGGTACCAAAAAGAACTTGGAGTTAATTCCGGATCCTTGCTGGTCTGCTGGGACTGGCTGGATGGCCCTTTTTTTTAGCAGTTTTGAAATTTCCAGTACTGCTTGATCCCTTAGCGCGGGTGGGACATCTGGAAGGGATCTGTTTCTTTGTACAGGGGTGTGGACGAAGGGAATTTTGTAACCCTCGGATATGATAGACTGTACCCATTTGTCTTGTGTGAGGAGTTGCCAGGATTCTGAGTACAGTGACAATCTTCCCCCGACTGCCTCCGAAGGTGGACAGTCGGGCAACCCCTCAGAGGTGCTGGAAGGGTTTGTCAGAGAAAGATTCCCTGCTACCCTGATTCTGCGTGCCCCCTCTGCCCCTTGGGCGGCGTCTATTATTGTTCCCTCCTCTGCCCATGGAAGGAAACTCGCCACGTGTCAAGCATGACTCCCTGGGGTTTGCGAAACCACATTTTTCCACCCTTCTGACCTTTCGGGTATGGTCTAGATGGGGTAGAAAAACAGACTCCCACGGCAGAGAGAGTCTTGCCTTCCTGCTCGCACCTGGTAAGTGTATCCTTCATCTGTGGTCCGAACAAAGCGGAACCATCGAAGGGGGTGTTGGTGAAGGACGCCTTAAAGGGGTCAGCAAAGTTGCACAACCGCATCCAGGCATGTCGTCTCAAGGCTACACCTATGCCTGCGGCCCTACTCGCCTCATCGGCTGAATAAGAAATGAGCCGCATGGAGGAGTTAACTATGGAGTTAAGGGTTGCCAGCTGGGAGGTAATCTTTTCCTGAGACCCCGCAGCAGATAGATCCTGAAGGGCATCACCCAATTCCTTAAGGACATCCCTTTGAAGGCGGGTGAAATGGCACAGGTAGTTCAGCGATCGCATGGAAAAGGTCGCTGAAGAAAACATCCGCTTCCCGTACCTGTTCATTGTCCTAGATTCTTTATTAGGTGGATGGACAGGGACAGAAGGATCAGCCAACTCCTTCTTAGTGGCTGCTGCAACCACCATGGCATCAACCGGGACACCCTTCGTAAGAAACTGTTTGTCGGATGGTGCTGTAATAAACTTTGTGGGCCTACGGGGAGTTGGTTCCACTCTGTCCGGGGCCATCCACGCCTTCCGAGCCCCCACTTCCATGAGTGGGTCGAAAGGCGGAGACACCCAGGAGGTGGAGGGGTGAGAACCAAACGCGTCCAGGTACACTGACTCGTCTTCGGAGGGTTAATGGCAGTCCAGTTCCCCCTCTGCTTAAGGATCTCAAGGATGTCTAAAAAGGAGACATCCTCAGAGGGAGACCTTGGGGACCCTTCCGAATCCTCCAAATCGGTGTCTGAGGTGAATGACTCAGGGGAATCAACATGTTTCCTCTAAGATTTTCTCTTCCGAGGGGGCTCCACTGAATGATCAGGGGAGGCCTCAGAAGAAGAAGACACACCCAGTGGGGCTACCTGGAGCGTCTGTTCTCCACGCTTGGGGTCAGGAGGGTGAACTGAGACCGACATAGGCACCATGGGGGGAGGAGCCGAAGGAGCCAATCGTGGGTCCGACCCAGGAGTCAGTACGCTCCTCATGACCTCAAAGACACCCCCATCGGGCAGAGAGGAAAGTCCCTGCTCCGAAGAGATGAGAACCCACCCCCCCGGCACTGAGAGTGACGGCTCCGAGGCCGATGTCGGGGCCGAGCTCACCTGCACCGAGGCACCAAGAGGGAGAACGGGGTCGGACAAGGGTCCAATGCCACTCGTCCCCTCAGAGCCGACGAGGAAGTCTTGGTGCCCGGATCCTTCCACGGACGGAACCAATGAAGAGATCGGAGCCGAAATGTGTGGTATCGGATCAGACGTACCGACGAATTGAGCCCCAACGAGCTCCGGCTCCGAACATAATGGAAGAGTCGGAGGAGGAATTGTTGAAGATGTAGGGATAGCCGCAATCTGTTGAGAAGGGCTAGTCAACATTTGGGCAAGTGCCTGCGACTTAAGGAGTCTACTGACCACCCTCTCGAGGTCGTGGTCAGAAAGCCTGGAAGACCAAGAGGAATGTGACCTATGGCTCCGCTCCGACTGTAGTAACGGAGATCTCGGATCCGAACGAAGAGACTCCAAAGAGGGAGATCTCGAGCGTTTTTGGCTCAGAGAAGGCTCTGACACTACAACAGGAGCCGACTGAGATTTCAAAGTGTCGGTTCCAGCCGGAACCTACGAGGAGGCAGTAGCTCCGCTTGGCGACGGCTCTAAACAGGGAGCCAACGGTTTGGCGGGCTTGGAGGGTTTACCCGACAAAGGCTTAGTTGGGGACCCTTCAGGCTTAAGTAAGCCCCTCAAAATAAGTTTGTTCCTACGCTCCTGCAGGACTCTCGGACTGAAGGCATGACAGACCGAACAAGAGTCCTGCAGGTGTAGGGGGCCCAAACAATACACACAGGAAGTGTGACAGTCTGTCAGAGACATCTTCTGACAGCACAAGTGACACTTCTTGAAACCTGAGACCTTAGCATCCTTAGACATAATGACAGTATAAAAGGATACCAAGGAAAAAAGTAACTAGTGCCTAACACACAACACACACACACGCACGCACTAGAACTAACACTACAATAATATAGTAGTACTAAGAAAAATAACACTGCTATAACAATATACAAATAACAAGACTAGATAGATATATAAATATATATACAAGTGAAAAAAAAAACTAACTCTACCCTAAAGGGTGGGGGAGTGGGGGGGAGAAACTCTGAAAACTAGTAGCAAAGAGAGTTTCTAAATGGGATTTCTCAAGGAATCAGAAAGGGGGTACTAAGAGGAATATATCTAACAAAAAATAGCTATGTATATATAAATAAACTTAGTAAAAAAGTTTTATACGACCTGGAGCCAGTAAAAATGCAACCTCGTAGCTGAAGTGGCAAATGAGATCTAGGTATTGGACGCCTAGCATTGTGGGATATAGGGAGGGCCTCGAGCCGGTAAATAGCTCTCGAGCTTTGGTATAGGCAGAGTCGGAGCCGAGGATCGGCTCCGAACCCATCCAGCAAGAATGAAGGCGAGATTGACAACTTAACATTAAAATATCACACTACGCCATATCATACAATCAGTGACTAAATGTTCATGTTTACAAAACAGAATTAAAAGAAGTACATATAAAACCACCCAAATATATATATATTTTTTTTTTGCTGTAAAAGAACACACAGCAGAAGCAAGCTTTTGAAGCAGCTATCCTTTCCTCCAAATAACCAAGGAGAATGACTACTTGGGAAAAGATGATTACTACAGAAAATAAAATATAGAAGAAAATATACTGACAAAAAAAAAAAAAAAAAACCACAGGTTAAGCCCTATACCCAAAACTTTTTGCTAGTCTTCTGTTTCCTTCCTTCACTATAAAGTCTGGGCGCAACAAAAGCATTAAGTCCTAAATCAGTTTCTTGTTTATACCCTTCCTAACTTAGGCTGTTAACTGTAAACTTCACTATTACAACGTAGTGCATGGAATGCTGTGATTACACACTGAAATCGGGGAAAAGAATAAGCTTGTTAAGCATGCTGCTAATGAAAGGCCCCTTAGGGATGCATATCAAAAGATTCTTAAGCACCCCTAAGCACTCTTACGATCATATCTTATCTAAGTAATAACAGCAGAAAGGGGCAGCCATTAATGAACAGCGGTAGAAGGAAAATTAGGCTTTAAGAGCTGTTAAAACTTCACTTGGCCACAAAAAGGTGCGTCAGAATGAAGTGTTCCAACAGGTTTTTAAAAGGTGTTAATTACACAGAGGGACATTGTTTCTGTCTGCTATCATTTTGCCAGCGCTAAGTGCTTTACTGGCTTTCAAAAGCTTTGAAACTCTATAAACAACTTTGCACTCCTTTAACATTTTTCTGTAACTCATAGTATATGTAGCAGATACAGCTCCATGCACTACAAACAATTACGACTGGTGACCTAATCACAACCTTTTGTCACATGTTCTCCACATGGATGCCAAGCTTCATTTCTTGAGCTTCACTACAGAGGTGAACCTTATGGCATCCATATCTCAATGACATAAGCTAGTTATAATTGGGTCTTCAATGATAATCCCCTATAGCCAGGGCCACTAGTACTTTATACTGCACTCTTTTTAAGTCTGATTTGCCTTAGGCCTCTTGCAACAGACTGTTACAGTTTCTGCAGCAGGTTTTTGGCATCCGACGCTTGAAATGTTTCTGAACTAAACAGTTACAACTGGTTCCTCTAATTTTCCCCTAACCAGAAGCACCACCATAAACACATTAAAAGACAACTGTGTAGGAGAGTTCTCAGTATGCACCAAACTAATTTATCCCATGTGAATAATACCTTTCAGAAAAACAAAGTAACTATTATTTGCTTTCTACTTTCCAAAGACCCAGGAATGCCAGCTCTGGTAAACATCTTTGTAAATCTAGTATCTCTAACTTAATGGCAAGAAAGATTAAAGAGTATCCAAAGGACCTAAAGAGGATAAGCAAAGAACTGGTCACTAATGTCCATGCTAAAGGCAGCTCACTGGAACCTGGTGACTACTGCCACATACTTTAGCAAACCTGAAGCACTGGTGAAAATAAAATGCCATCACAACGCCTCAAAAATTTAGTGAAAGTCACTACTTAAAACAAAAGACCACTCTACTGCAATCTATATAGAAATAATTTACCCTAAGGTGTAAATATACATTATAGACAGCTGCCTATTCAAAGTGAAACAGCGTATGAAGTTCTTATGGCAATCAAACACTTCCTTATTATAAAATCTGAAGGATTTAAAAAACAGTGAGTGCAAAACAGAATTATCTTTGGCTTCAATGAAAGTGTGGAAGGAAGCTTAATGTCTGCTGTCGTATAAAAGTGGATTCCATGGATGCTGGGGCCCAATAAGCCAACAAACTTTGTAATCAAGGTAGCTCATCAGACTGTAGACACAAAGTACAGTTGTGTACACTTACCATAAATGTAGATGTTCGAGTGTATTCACTGTTGCAGTCATTACATTTGGGTAATCTGCTGGCAGGTTGCCCTCAGTCGGCCTGAATTCCAAAGTCTTGGGTCCTGCGTCGGTTGCTGTCTCCTCTTCCATGACATCAAGTCGTCAGGGGTATAAAACAAGTAGCCAACGCCATTTTCTTTAGTTTTTCTTGCCCCAGATGTCAGGTGCCCCCAAAAAGGTAGCCAAATATATATATATATATATATATATATATATATGAACTATATATATACATGCATCAATACAAACTTTACCTTCATCTACAAGCAAATACACCACATAGGTTGTAGAAGATAGAGAAGGAAAGATAAACTCCAGAATGAAAGGGGGATGGCGGGTGGGAAACCTGGACTGCAACAGTGAATATACTCGAACATCTACATTTATGGTAAGTGTACACAAAACTGTACTATATTCTTCGTGTTTCACTGTTGCAGTCATTACATTTGGGTAGAATCCCAAAGCTAAGGATGGGAGGCTGGAGCTAAACAGCATTAGGTGCGGCTATAAGGCCCTGCAGAACTGCAGTGGCAAAGCCTGCCCTGGACTTAGAGTAGAGAGGCAAATGATAATGCTTTGTAAAGGTGTGAAAAGAACTTCAAGTAGCAGCCTCTAGAACGTCTATGGTTGGTACTCCAATGAGAAAAGCTGCTGATGTAGCTGCAGCTCTCGTGGAATGAGACCTAATGCCCCTGGGCACAGGTTTGCCATGGTGTAAGTAGCAGAAACGAATGCAGTGGCTTATCCACTTTGAAATAGTCCGCTTTGAAATAGCCTTTTCTTCTGATCCTGCAGCATATGTCACTAGTAATTGCTCAGTTTTTCTTAGAGCTTTAGTCCAGCTCAAGTAGAATCTTAGCTGTCTGTGTACGTCCAAGGAATGCAGAATTCTCTCCCCCTTGTACTGCAGATTTGGATAAAAGATTGGAAGATGAATAGCTTGGTTAAGAGCCACACTGGAAACCACCTTAGGCATAAATGAAGGACTGGTCCTCAGAGACACCCTTGTTTGGGTAAAATATGATAAAAGGCTCCACAGCCATGAGGGCCTGTAGCTCTGAGACTCTTCTTGCTGAAATAATTGCTAGGAGCAGAGCTGTTTTTCATGATAAGAACTTTATATCCGCAGTAGCAGCTGGTTCAAATGGAGGCAAGGTGAGCTTTTCCAACACATAACTGAGGTCCCATGCAGGTATTGGTGATCTTCTGGGAGGCCTTAAATTTTTGGCTCCCCTAAGATACTGCTTTAGTAAAGGATGAGAAAAGATTGGTGGCTCTGTATTGTAATGAGCCGAAATGGCAGAGGCATGGATTTTTATTGATGAGAAAGATAGGCCTTTGTCAAGCATCTCAATAAAGTATTGCAATATCTGTAATATTTGGTTCTGCTGTATCAGTTCCTTGTGCTTGGTTCCAAGCACAGAATCTCGTCCATTTATCAGCATAAGATTTTCTAGTACTAGGCCTTCTGGCTTCCAAAAGGACATCCATCACAGCTTTACTGAGAGGTGTTCTTTGCTTAACTATATGATCAGCCATGCTGCCAAGGTTCAGTGTTTGGAGTTGATTGTGCAGGATCTAATTGTTTTGCTGGGACAGTAGTTGAGGTCTTTGAGGTAAGGTCCAAGCTGGGTATTAAGACAAGTTCCTTAGGATTGGGTACCAGTATTGGCGGGGCCAGTCCGGGGCAATTAGTATCATCTTTGGTTTCTCTTGTCTGACTTTTAGTAGGACCCTGGGAAGAAGAGGCAGAGGAGGAAAGGTGTAAACTGATCGTTTTTTCCAACTGAAGGATAGGGCGTCCACTTTCCATGCTTGCCTGTGATAAGTCCTTGTGCAGAATCTTTTCAGCTGATAATTTTGAGGAGAGGAAAATAGATCTATGTCCGGGTTCCCCCATTTCTTTATCATCGTGCTGAAGACTTGTGGATCTAGTTTCCACTCGTGAGGGTCCATAAGGTTTTTTCTTAATCGTCTGCCAGAGTATTTTGTTTTCCTGGCAGGAATTGAGCTTGAAGATGTATTTGGTAAGTCAAAGCTGTGTCCCACAGTGCCATTTCTAATCTGCAAAGGGGGTATGAGTGCGTGCCCCCCTGCTTGTTTATATACCACATAACCGTGGTGTTGTCCGTTTTTATCAGTAGCTGTCCTGGATGAAGTAAGCCCTTGAAGGCTGTCAGGGCATTTTGAACAGCTAGCATCTCTTTTTGGTTGATATGCAGATGCATTTGTTTTGGGATCCATATACCCTGAATGCATCTTCCTGCCAGGTGGGCCCCCCATGCATAATCTGATGCATCTTTTGTTAAGGTTTGGCTGGCAGGGGGTAGAGTGAAGGCCCGTCCCATGTTTTGGTGACATGCCTTTGCCCACCATAGAAACTCCTGTTGTAGGCAGGGAATGAGAGGAATCATTGTTTCCAGACTGTGACAATGTTGACTCCATAAACTTTTTAGGTACCATTGAAGTTTCCTCATATGCAGTCTTGCATATGGAATCAGTAGGATGCCATGAAGCCCAAAGCCTGCAGAGTTTGTCTTGCAGATAGCTGGGTTTTTGTTGCCATCAGTTTGAAGTAAGCAGTCAGTTGCCTTTGTATGTCTGGCGTGAGGAAAGCCATCTGGGCAGTTGTATTCAAGCTTGCACCCAGAATGTTATCTTTTGAGAGGGTACCAGTTGTGATTTCTTTTCGTTTATTGTGTACCCTAGGCATGTTAGAAGCCTTTTCATAAACGCCAGGTGTTGAAGAAGAGTGTCCTTGAATGAGACAGTCGTCCAAGTAAGGATATATTTGTATACTTCTTTGTCTGCAAAAAGCAATTACTGGTGCCAGGCACATTGTAAAGACCCTGGGCGCAGTAGATAAGCCAAAGGGCAGTGCAGAGAATTGGTAATGCATTAAGCCAGCCTTGAAACGGAGGTATCTTTTGCACGATTCCCTTATTGGGACATGCAGGTATGCCTCTTTTAGGTCTAATGTCACCAGCCAAGCATTCCTGCCCAGCATGGGCAGACGTTGCTGCAAAGTCAGCATTTTGAATTTTGGAATGCCCAGGTAAAATTGATAAAGGCCTCTTATCAGGAGGGGGTTGGGAACCCCTGATCAAGGTAATAAGGTCTTCAGCCATTTTGATCATCTGATTTTTAGGCATAGTGGCCTGTGCACGTGGCTCATGCGTCAGTTTATTAGCTTTAGAAGTTGCTTTTGTCTTTGGTTTTGCAGCTGTCATCGGTTTTATATAAAAATGTTGAGGCCTGAATACACCCTCAGAAGCCAGTGCCTGCTCAGCAGTTCCAGACCCATCCGAGGGAGATACATCCGTGGGTCCAATACTTTGAGTATCTTGACGTGTGCCGGACTCCACATGGGTCTCGGTAGGGGCATGCGACTCGAAAGTAGCAGGTATCAGGGGCTGCAAAAGCGCCTCACTGAGTACCGGCGACTGGCTTAGGAGAAGCTTCGTCGTCGGTTTTGGACCTCGACTGTCTCTGTCCTTTTCTTTGCATTTTTTGTGTACTCCGGTAGTCGGATTGCTATCCGATGACATTTCTGGCTAGTTAAACCAGTTTCCAAAATATTTTGAGGCAGAAATATACAGACGCTTAATAGTGCGTTGGTTAAATCTAGCACAAAACCGACAGTCAGGCATGTTGTGATCAGGGCCTAGGCAAGGAATACAGTATAAATGGAAATCCTTATGAGGTATTTGCTTCCCACAAGTAATACAATTATTAACTTTTTCTGACACCGGTATGGAGCAAGAAAAAAGTTTCCCCAACGGGGTACTTAGCTTTAGTGAAGACTTCGGTTCTGAAACTCGAACTTGAAAATTTCAGGAGTCGGCCAACCTGCACTTGCGAAATGCTTCTGCTTCGGGCACCGTGTGGCAAGAAAGACTAAATAAAATGGTGTCGGCTGCTTGTTTTATACTCCTGATGACCTGACGTCATGGAAGAGGAGACAGCAACCGAAGCAGGACCCAAGACTTTGGAATTCAGGCCAACTGAGGGCAACCTGCCAGCAGATTACCCAAATGTAATGACTGCAACAGTGAAACACGAAGAACATCCAACCCAACCCTTAGGCAAACTCAAAAGCAGTCATTAGTTGAACTTCTGTCCTTTCAAGGAGAGGATGCAATTATTCAGGCTGGTATAGACAGAGTAAGTTATAGTTTAACACGCATGAGACAAGATTCAATAATGACTACTCTGTTGTTAAAATGTCTAAGCTGAAGAACTGAATACCACGGACAGCTAACGGTATTAAATTCTCTGCACTATCTTGCCATTGTCATACAAGGGACAATACAAAGCAGTTACCTAGGTAGATGGACATTGCAGGTTTACACATGGACTTTAGACAGCAGCCAATGGAAAACTTCACTCAAATCGCAACAGACATGAAATTTTCCTTCAAAATAGGATCCGGTAGATGTGGACATGTTCAAAAACTGCAACGGGTCACTGTTTGCAAATTCTTTGTGCTTGTTTAAGACTTGGGAATGTGTTTTTTTTTTTTTTAAAGTTTACATTCCTTAACTTACATGATTATTTTCTAGCATTCATAAACAAAACACTAAAGTTTTATTTATACTTAAAATTTTCAATTAATTTTTGAAAATATGAAGCCTGGTCTATGTATGAAAGTGAAGGTAATTGTTTTTAAAACTGTAAAGTTCATGTCAGTTTTTTTCTTTTTGACTTTTAGTGAGGCTATTTTGTCTTGCTCTGATTTTGTTGAATAATCTTGGAGGGGGAGATGAGCAAGGATTAGTTTGCTGCTGTCTGTTCTGTGTTCCTTGATTTAGCCTTCAGGTTTTAAACATTTTTATGCTTCATCAGTGGGCCACCTGCCATTCCTACTTTATTTGGGAATAAGCATAACGGCTAGAAAGCATCACTACATTTCTTTTATTAATCTTTTAACAGGAAGCTACTTTGTTTCTGATACGTTTGTTTTACTATGGCTGCAAGAGCATCTGCAGTGTGACACTGTTAAAAACATATTCTGGTTAGATGCTTTTTGCTGGTTATTAAGCATGGCCGGTATGCTACCACGGACTCTAGGCGGTTTGTACTTCCTTTCAGGATAAGTTTGCATTTTTGCTATATTTTAGAACATGTAATATGACTCTTTGCGCTTCTAAAGAAATATGACACCAACCATTTTAGTACTACATAAGCCTGATATACAACTAACAATTTTAATTTCCCTTAAGACCTTACATAAATTAACTTTAATACACTTCAGTAGGACTCTTCTCATTCTTACACTGAGGAAGACAACATTAAATGTGTCTAATTTCTGGCTGTGGCCAAGTCGAGAAAGAGTACATTTGGAGAGAGGAGTCTTTCTGGTACTTGTTATCTAGGTAGTGGTAAGGATATTGGCCACCTAAAGCAGGTACAAATGGTCTCTTAGTCATCATGGGAACAGGAGAAACCACATGGCTATCCTAAGACAGTGAAGGTGTGGGAGAGGCTTCTGGGATGGGAGAAACAGAAGTCCACTGGAAAATCTTAGAAGTTAAAAGCTTGTTCAAGAGGCGAGAACAAACCAAAGACACCAGACCTGTTGAGGCCAAAAACAGGCTAAAAGGATATTGGCTTTACTCACTCAGGCCTTCTCTAAAAACTTCTGGACATGGAGAAACAGGGAAAAAGTGTTAGGAAGACCGTGAGACACTTCAATAACAATGCATCCTATGGGAATCCTACCAAGGGAGAAATAAGAGAAAAGTAAGTGCTGCACTTGTAGCTAGATAAGAATGCAAAGGAATCGCAGCATATAACCCTAGTTGCAAAACTGGGTCTGAATTGGAATGAGGTACCAGTCATCTGGCATCAAGAAAAAAAGTACAGTTGTGTAAGCTGCAGTTATCCATAACAGTAGCTGTTCAGATTCCTCACTGCTGAAGTAACCTTTAGCTTATATGGGTTGCATCATACCCATGACACAATATCCATCTACCATCCAAAAGCTCTGGCTTTCTCCTACATTTTCTCTCTGATCACTGACTGGTCAGCCTTGAGGATGGAAAATTAGCAATTATAGTGGAAACTTGATAGGACTTTCCTGAGTCAAAGTTAATAGCATACTTATCCTAAAACTATAAGAAGTCTTTGGTCTGCACTCTGGTGGCAGGGGAGGGTTGCCAGTTTACTTCTAAGCTGGGAATCACTGTTTGTGACCTCAAAGTATGCGTTTGCTATTGGGAAGAGGGCTAGCTTGTTTGGTTTTCTCTGCCTGTATAAAGTAAGAGCTTCCACATACTTGCAACCATGCCATTAACTGCAGAGGCTTTTTGCTGAATGCTGATCTTTCCGATGCTTCTGTTATATTTGTGCATTTTTGCAGACTTTTTGAACTTAAAAAACGCATTTAAGAATTATTGTTTTTCATCACTGCATTTGAGTGTTGTGCTGAATTTAGAACCATCCATATCTGAATATTTACTCCACATTGCTGAACTACACTTTATATTGAAAATTACTAGTGCTGGTCTAATATCTGTGCATTATTTCTTATCTCCTCGTTCTCTGTTCAAACTTGTTTATTTATTTATCCAAACTTTTTGTTGACCAAGCTAATCCCACTAGGCAAGTGACTGCTTTTCAGGGGAGACCGAGGTGGTATTTATATTAATAGGAGAAATTTAGCCAAGGAATCAGGGAACTTCACCTACTCTTTTTGACAGGTGCTGTGGGATCGTGTACATCCACCTGAGCTATCACCAGCTCAAGCTGATGGAATAGTGTGTGACTGAACATGTGATAGGTGGATTCCAGATCAGTCAAGAAGGTACTGGTCATAGAGTCCTGATAGAGCGAGTGGGAGGCATGAGGAGAAAAGTCCTCGGTCTCAAGTGTGACAAGGTAGCTAGATGCTGCAGTCTCCATTCACTTATGACTAAAGGGATTACATGAATCTGGTCTTGGACACCTGGATAGGACTTTCCATTCATCCAGGCTTGTAGAGGGCATCTACCTTGTTAGGAGTCAATTTTACTGTACACCTGGAAAGTCTACATAAATGGCATTCTTAATGACAAGCTGGCATTTTAGGATCAAAAATGTAAGGAATTTGCACTGCCTTGGATTATTGCCACACCTGTGTACTGTGAGTTCCGGCACTTCTGTTTGGTTTATAGTTGTAACTTTGTTAGTTTCTGCATTGTTTTTACATTAAAAAATCTTTAGGTCTGCACTCTAGGGGCAGAGGTAGGTAGCCATGTCTGTTGTGAACTGGAAATCACTGCCTTTGACATCAAAAAGGGTATTGTCTGCTATTGGCCTGAGGAATAGCTTGTTCGACTGTTAATTTTCTCTGCCAGTATAAAGTTGTCATATTTCATCAACACTGCTCATCTCGCAGCAGTGTTTAGCAGTGCCCTGTAGATACTTTGGTTCCTTGAAATGCAATTTACCTATAAAACCAATCCCCTAAGAATTCCTAAGCATTTAGCTTGTTGACAAGCACCAAATTTACATGAATAGGGGCACCACTCTGCAAAATTAGACTAAGTTTATACTTTTTAATCTATCAGCACACCAGAAAAAAATCTATTATTGATTTTTTTGGCAGCCATCATAATTAGATTCAGATTCAGGAAGGCCTTACTATGTCTAGGAATTAGTCTTAAGAGACACTTACTCTAGCGTCAACGTGCATCATCATAAACCACCCTTTCAAGCAGCTTCTATATCGGGCTGCGTACTTAAGCCACTATTCTAGCGTGTAGTTTAACTTTAACTACACCTCTATAAACTAAGAAACATACACAACCTCTAACAGTCAGCGGCAGAGATTCCTAAACTTTGAAAACACAAATAACCTTGACCAGGTAAGTCTGTATGCCTACTAGGGATGCAATCATCTTAGACCTAGCCCTCACCAACAAAGGGGAACACTGTACTGCACTCATTAGTGGTAATTTCCCAGGGTAGTGAATTTTCCAAAGGTTACCATAATGAATGTTTTGGCATTTAGTTCAAGTCCATGGCTCTGGTACTAGTTATTTGTTTGGGACAAACTTTCCTCCTGAATGGCTTAGTCATTTGGGGATTCAGTGACTGTTCCTAACTTGCAGTAATCTGCAGACTTTGTCAGCCAGAGACCCTTGGTGTTTGCATTTAGTTCAGAGAAGCAGATGCCAAACAAGAGAGGTCCCAGCACAGACTCCTGTGAGACTACACTGGTGACTGGTGTTTTCTGAAGACAACCGCCCCTTATCTTGACTTCATCAGTCCTCCCTGTGAGCCAGCTAGCAATCCAACTGGTGATGTAGGGGATTACTCATAGCTGTGTAAGCTTCTTCACCATGCCCGAGTGAGGTATTATTGTGTCAAAAGCTTTGGCCAGGTCTAGTCAGGCTGTATGCACCACCTTGTCTTCATCTGCTGCCTTGGTGACCTTTTCAAAGAAGTCTACCAGGATGAGTAAGCAAAACCTGCCTTTGACGAGCTCAAACAAGGAAGAGTGCGGTGTTTGGAAATTCCCTATGCCCTTATTGATTAATTCCACAACAAGTCCTCCCATGGTCTTTCATCTAAGATTAGTCAAAACGTACGAGTCTGTAATTACCCAGGTCAGTGGACAGCCCTCTGCTGTATAGAGTTATGACCATCGCTAAGCTCCATTTGCTTGATACAAAGCCTATGTGCAATGCCGAGTTTGAACAGCATTTTTAAGGACCTAGATAAATCAAGCTAACTCTACTTAAGATACATCCAGGTATACTGTCAGAGCCCGCTGATACAGTATTCCTGACCTTCGGCAGTACAGTCAGGACTTGACCCTGTATAAAAACTGGAGGGGGTAGAGGTTATTGAAATTTCTTATGAGATAATTGGGGGTGAAACTGGAGCAGAATTTATCAGCTACTAGGTTTGCTATGGTTTTGTTGTAGGTGGTGTAATTCACAATCAGCTCAGCACGTGGCTGCATACAGATTTTGAGGTTGTGAACATAGGTAAAAAAAAGACTATGGTTGCCTTTGCTTGGGTGGCTATTTTTGCTCAGACTTGGCTTTGGTGGTCTCAAATTCCTAAGTTGCTTACTTTAATAATGGTAGAAACGGCCTGCTGTTAGTTACTTTTCTGATTTTTGGCTACAATTCTCTTCCTTTTACTGTAAAGCTTGTAAATGTACTGGTTCCACTGGGAGATTTGTTTTTGGGTTCAGGCCTATTCTTGTTCTTGTAGTACTGTTGTTTTTATGCAGTTGTTGACATGTTGATACGCATACTCAGTGGACTTCACTACTTTTGGAGGGATTTGAAACTTGGCAGGGTATTGCCAAGAAACAGGAAGTTTGCCTTGGAGAAATTTCTATACATTCTAGGGGCTGCTGGGATATCGGGTTTCAATTTTATTTTAAGGGGAGCAGTTTTAAGGTCTAACCTGATGACTAAAGATGATACGCAAGGAGAAGAAGACTATTCACCCATATTAGTAAGGATAAGGATGTTTTTTTCCTTGGTGAGTACTCTCACTAGTTGTTCCACAGGGTCTATATTAGATGATCAAACTTTCAAAAGTTCGACTGTCATATTGTTGACACCATATGATCGAACTTTTAAAAGTTCAAACATTTAATAATTAAAAAAAAAAAAAAAAAAAAAAAAAAACTGCATAAATAACCTACCTGAACGTTTTAAGCAGGGGGCAAGATCCCCTGCACCCCCCACATCCCCACTCTTTAAATATACCAACTCCGAGATTGCACTGTAGTGCAGAAAAGGGAAATCTTCCCATTCCGCGCTGAACGGAGATTTCCATTAAAACATTCGAACTTTCAAAAATTCGATCATATGGTGTTGACCATATGACACTCGAACATTTGAAAGTTCGATTATCTAATATAGACCCATTCCAGAGCATCTGAATTAACAAACTCCAGGAATCTCAGTGCTTGAGCAATAGTGGTACAGTACGTTTCCCAGCCTACAGTTGGAAAGTTAAAGTCACAAAGGAAAATGGTACTGGGTTTAATGTGAATGACTCCAGTTTTTTTAAGAGGTGTTGCGTTTATCTTGAGTCATAGAGAAAGTTCTGTAACTGGTTATAATGTCCTAAGAGGACTTTAATGATGATGAGATGGTCATGAAGGTCTAGTGCATCAAGCTGTTTAACCAGCCTAGATGCAAGACTATTTTGGACAAATATTGAGCTGACTCCACCTTTTTTCCCTCCTGTGCAGTTGCTAGCCTTAACGTCTGGAAGGCATTATAGCCCTGCACAGCCAGAATACTCTAAGCAGATTTAAACCATGTCTCTGTCATTATGCAGACATCTACATCATCCAATGCGAGGAGGACTTCTAGTAAGTGGAGTTTTTGTTGTTATAGACTCCTAGCATTGATCAGTAAAGCTTTTACATTAACATTTATTTGTAGAGTTATGCTGATAAGTATTTCTGGTTGACAAAACCTAAAAAAAGATATTCTGAGGTGGAGAATTACTTTTTTAAACACCTTTATTAAATCATTTAAGCTACTGGCAAACATACATTAACAGAAACTAAAACGAACCATATTAAAACTTTTTCAATTTACAAACTTTATAGATCACAAATTGTTTCTTTCTTTGTAACTATCAGTCTGGCATTACATAAATTGCTGAATTCCTGCCTTCCCTTAAACCTCACTCATCCTTCTCCTGAACATTATTCTACACATACTGTTCCCACCATTTCCATTTTTTTCTATGTAATTTGCTCCTATCCTTTTCTAGAGATCCCACTTCCACTTCTTTTATCTCTGTTGCAATATTCACTACTTCAAAACACAGATGGTTTAGACTTTGATTTCCATTTTCTAGCAATTGCTTTTTATTGGCAGTCAACAGAATTAAACTTAAAGGCTTACTACATCTAGGCACTTCAGATTCTGTGTCCCAGCTCAAAAGAATCATTTCCTTAGTTACTGCTATTTGCTCAACCAATATGTCTGACAGAGTACTCTGAAGGGAATTTTTGAAATCTGCCAACTCGTTACACTCCCAAAACATATGCTCCCAGTTACCTCTTTCCTCCCCATCACACCTGCAACATTTGCTATCCACCTGGGAGAAAAATTATTTGAAGTCTGCTTGGGCTATAAAAATATACATATAACACTGCCAAGCAAAGACCATAAATCTTCTGGATTTTGTTTCATACTTGAATTGTATGTATCTCCTCCCATTGTTCTCTTGTAAATTGCTTATCAAATCTGTTTTCCCAATCTTTTCTAACATCCTCTAACTGATTCATATAGTTATCATGCAATATTGTATATGCTGCACTGATTATCCCTTTTTTAACAGCAGATTCGGTTCTAGATTCAACTAAAAACTCTACCAGAGCAGAGCTTTCACTTTGCCTATCTATACTATGATATCAATTCCTGGTAGGGAAGGCAGTCTCTAGCCTGCAATCCACTCTTGGCTTCTTCCCAATCTGTTATCTTTACCTCTCTAGTCGGTTCCTTTGCCAGTTTTCTCCAGTAAATCCCATCCCTATTGCCTATTTTCTGTATCACTACTTGCAGTCATCCCTATTGGTAAAATCCTCTCTCTCCCCATGTTCCTATTGTTTAAGTTCGTAGAATATTTTTCACTACTTTTTGAATTAAAAGTTCTGTATGGTTATTATTCATCTTAAGGAATTGCATTCAAAATCCAAATGAATCTTATTTCTTGACCCCCTATCATCATACTTTTCCATTTTGAATTATAACCTTCTGTTTGTATATTTATATGAGCCTTAACTGTGCATTTCTAAAATATGCTTTCAAATTATGTAATCCTAAACCACCCTGTTCTATTGGAAGGATCAACTCATCCCACTTAATTCTTACACTATTCTCCTACCAGATTAATTCCTTCAACTCTTTATGCAATATTTTTTACAAATTCTTCTCTAGTTGATTATTTTTAAATACGGAATCTGGCATATTCTTAAGAGACTAAAAGCATTTCAGTACCTGTATCGTATTACGCATATATATATATATATATATATATATATATATATATATATATATATATATATATACATACATACATACACACACACACACACACACACACACACACACACACACACACACACATATATATATATACATAAACAAGAGTTTCCAGTTTTTGTATTATCATTTGTTTAGTTTCTTCTCACATATCCTTAGCTGCCATAACAGAATCCTTTTTAATCCATAATCATAAATATTTCATCTTATTGTGTTCCCACAAATGTGGATATTGCTGAACCAATACATGGTGTGGTATATAATTTACAACTATAACCATTGTTTTATCTTCATTAAACTTATATCCCAAAAAACTTAAAACATTTTCAAAATATTCCACAACACCGAGGTATCTTTTTCTGGATTCAACATGTACAAAATAATATCATCTGCACCTAAAGACATTTCTTGATTGCCATACCAATTACATCCTTGAGTTTCTGAGTCCCTTATATCTTTGGCAATGGCTGTAAATATAAATCATATAAAGGGGAAAGAGGACACCTCAGCCATGTTCTCATCTTCAAACACACCTTATCAGAGAGGAACTCTCCCACTTTAATTCTTGCCCCCAATCTCTCATATATCTTTCTAATTAACCTTATTATTGAATCAAGGAATGCAAATGCTTCGATTGCCTTATTCATAAAATCTCAGCTTAGTGTCCTAAATGCTTTCTGCTTTCTCTAATAACATCATTATATTATTCTATGCTGCTTCCCTCTGGATCATCATTGTGCTATAAATGCTGTCAAATGACTCCCCCTCCATAAAAACACATTGATCCATTTTGGCAACACCTCTGAAATTCTTTTAGCTGTCATACAGAAATACACACTTTATAATCATGGTTTAAAAATGAAATGGGTCTATATGAAATTGGGTCTAAAATGTCTTTACAATCTTAGGTAACACAGCCACCACAACTTTCTTCCAAGATGCTGGTGCTTTTCTTCCTTTTAAAATAAAGTTATACCAAATCTTCCAGATCTTTACCACAACTTCCACAAGAATATCATCTGTTCCTGAAGACTGATTATACATCCCCATTTTAACAGTTAAGATGGGAGGAGATGTGATAGTTGTAGAGCCTCATCTACCTCTAACCTTGGCATAATCATGTTTTCCACACATACTTCTATTTGTGCTCTTCATTTTGACACTTCTCTGATAACACAAATTTTCATACAGATTTCTGAAATATTTCTAATGCCTCTACAGGATCTCTGAATATTTTTTTTGTTATAGGCACCCTACATTTCACTACTTTCCGTTGCCCAAGTCACTGTGGTAAATGACTTTCTGCTCTTGGAGGTGTGATGGGAAAGAAAGACATAATTGGGAGCATATCTTTTTAGAGTGTAATGCATCAGCAGACTTTAAAAATTCCATGCAGATTAGTCAATCAGAAATAACGTGAGCAAACTGGTATAACTTAAGGAAATGGTTTTTTGGAACTATGATACTGAATCAGAATTGCCTAAACACAGTAAGGCCTTGCTGAGTCTAATTACGATGTCTGCCAAAAAAGCAATTTCTAGAAAATCGAAATCAAAGTTTAAACCAACTGTACTAGAAATACTGAATATAGTAACAGAGATTAAAACAACTGGAAATGGGATCTCTGGAAAAGGGCAGGAGCAAATTACATAGAAAAATGGGAACTGTGCAGAACAACATTTTGGATGAGGAATGAAGTTTACAAGAAGGCAGGATTTGAATGAGCTAGGTAAGGTTTGACTAACAATGACTGGACAGATTATAAGTGATGTAAAATGTTTGCAACTAAAATGTCAATATGGTTTGTTTTCATGTATTTTATAAAATGCTTGCAACTAAAATGTCAAGTATGGTTTGTTTTCATGTATTTTTTCTAAACCTTGGCATATTATCCAGCTACACTCTTATTTTCCCTTTAGCACTCTGAATCTACACCTCTTCTTGTTCTGTGAGATCCCCACTACTTTGCAATACTTTGTCAGCCCCTCTAAGTAACTCCTGTTACTTCTTGACCATATCTCTTTCTCTTATTCCACCATGACAAATCCTCACTATAACAAATCATGCTCTGGTACCCACCTATAAGTAACATTCCAGGCTGAAACCTGATCTCTCCCCAAAATTTCTTAGACTCCACAACTGCAGCTTTTAGTGGAATATAAATACATACCAACAAAATCATCTTCCCTTGCCAATAGTCCCTTACTACCACATATCTAATATTGTATTTTCCCCCTCTTCTATCCATACTGGAGCTCCAATAGCAAGTAGTATACTTGCTCCCCTTTTCCTTTATCCCTAACGTTCTGCTAAATATTCATCCTGAAATCCTTTCTTTGTCAAATTTACATACTCATCTATTTACAAATGTATCTCCTACAGCATTGCTATTTGCACTCTGCATTTCTTAATAAAAAGGAAAGAGTAATGAATTATGTCTATACATGTAATGCCCTTTACAGTCCAAGATTATATGGATAGTATAGCATTATGATAAAAAGCTCTTATTCCCAACTATACATGTCACTTTTTTGAATATCTTATTTCCACTTTTTTGCGTTACATGCACACACTAATGTTTGGTAGCTGGTTCTTTTATACAGTTGTTTGTTCTCATCTCCATTTGAAGCTATATCACATTTTCAAGGCTTTCTATTTTAATGAAAAATCTCATAGAAAAAAATACCCATTCCTATTAGCTTAGAACAAACACGCAAGACTATGTACATCCTATAAAAATGAGGTTTAACCCTCCAGATAGGTACAATTGCCCCAAACTGACAGCTGCACCCACAGGTATTACTCAACCAAAAATTAATTTTACCCATGATAAACAGTATGTTACAGCCTATGTTTCCCCTTTCACTGACTGCTGTTTTTTTCATATCTTTACTCCTTTCCCACATGTAAAAAAACAGCTTGGATGCTTTTGGAAAACATTAATTTTTAGCCCTAAGAAAAAGTGCACCGGCTATCTTTAAGAAAACTAAATTGTATATAGTTCCATTAAATGCATTAAAGTATTAAGACAGCAAGAAAGGCTGCTATCTTTTATTCACTTGCCATCATTTCAGACTTTTTCACTGAAGTACTTGCTACTGTGCCTTACAATTTTGAATTTCCCTCAGCTAAGAATGCTCTGGACTCTCAAGTTTAATTGCATGCACCTGCAGACAGCTCTACCCCATGTAAAGGATATTCAGCTATCAATCTTTGTAAATTTTGCTCAGAGCAGAATGTACAACTGTCTTCACTGCCTTCAGCTGCAGACTTCTTGACTCCCACTGAATATTTGCTTATGGAAAAAAAGCCAGTAACCTTGTAGATGTAAGAAACTTGGCATTTTTTCATGTCTTCCATCACTCTGTCTTATTTTCACCATTTTGTCTTATTGTTCAAAACGACAGTCTAGTGTGTTCCCCTGCAAGTACAGCAGTGCACGGCTTAAAGAGACAATGATCCAAAAGTAAAAAAAAGCCAGCACAAAGGTGCAACTTTTCATGAAAAGTTAACACATACAGACCGGTTTCAGCATACATAAAAGAGCCTTCCTCGGTGTAACTGAACAAAAAACCAAGCACTCCTTATATACATACACCCATGTATGACAAAGATCATTCACTGGCTGTTCACAATTGCTCATTCAATCCAGGGGGAATCAAACCCCTAGTTTAATTATCCATCTTTTTTCTTTATTATTAAGTATATTGTGCCAACCAATTTTACTAGTTCTGTCCCCCTTGATATCAATAACTGTAAATCTGAATGATGCTGCAGGATGAACAACCACATATTTATATAGTGCATTAGTAAGCTTTTTTGATTTAATGTCACTCATGTGCTGACTGATCCTAAACTTCACAGGCCTGGATGTCTGGCCCACATAAAAGGCCGAACATGTACAGGTGGCTAGGTATATGACCCAATCAGACGAACAGTTAGCAAAGAATTTGATGTCATAAACATGACTAGTGTTATGACTACTGAAAGTTTTTGTCTGACTGAGCCTAATGCAGTGTGCACAATGGCCACAACTATAGCAGCCCTGAAGGACTGTTGAAGGGGGGCAACCATCCGGGCTGGCACCTTACAGTGATTAAAGTGGGATGCCAAAGACCTACCCTTCCTAAAACCAAAACGGCATTTGTCCCCAATAAATGTCCTGATCTCATCTGCTTGCAAGATGTTCAAATTCTGTTGTACAACTTCACAAAAAACAGTAGTATTCCAACCATATGTGGTAATCATTCTGATAGGTGCTGATTCAGAAGTAGATTTGTCTTTATATCGTAACAGCTCCTGTCTATCCATACCACTCACCTCCCTACATGCAACTGTGATCACTCCAGACTTGTATCCACGTTCCTTAAATCTCCTGACCATACCTCTCTTGTGATGATTACATTGATCCCTGTCAGAGCAAATACATTTTATTCTCATGAAATGAGACTTCGGTATATTCTGGATGACATGTGGCGGATGATGGCTGCTGGCATGAAGGAGGTAGTTGTATTCAGGAAATTTGCGGAACACCCGAGTCTCTAAAGACCCATCAGTGTTTTTAGTTATAAGAACATCCAAAAAGGTAATATGATTTGGATCTTGTGTGCAGGTAAACTCAATACCCCATTTATTCCCATTTAAGTATTCCACAAATTCCTATAAATACTCCAAATCCCCTCTCCATATCAGCCAACAGTCATCCAGGTAACGTCACCAGATGTCCATTTCTGGCAAATAAAGATTGTGTAAGGGATCATATACAAGTTGTTCTTCTATAAAGGCCATAAACAAATTGGCATAAATGGGGGCAAAGGATGCACCCATGGTCGTACCCTTAGTTTGCCAGTAACATTTGTCCTGGTAATAAAAAACATTTTTAGTCAGGACATATTCTGTCATGACTACTAACAAGGTATTAAATCCAGGGGGATATAGTTGGGCAACTCCAGGCCAGTGTTCCACCGCCAAAAGGCCAGCCCAATGGAGGATATTGGTATATAAAGAAGCTACATCCAATGTACAAAGAAGCCAATGGGATTCAACCTGAGCATCTGACGTAATTTGCAAAAACTCAGTGGTATCGTGAATACAAGATCTCACCAAAGGCAACAACGGTTTAAGATATTGTGTCAAAAACACTGCCAAAGGTTCCGTCAATGATTCCATACCTGAACCAATAGGTCTACCCGGCGGATTTGATAAAGATTTATGAATTTTGAGTAGCAAGTATAAATATTGTTTTTTAGGATCTGCTACAGTAAGATGTTTAGCAGTATTATTGAATATAATCCCCTCATCAACGGCCAATTGGATGAAATCATCAATCTGGTGTTTGAAATTACTGGTGGGGTCCAGTGGCATGGACACAGAACATATGATTATCCAGTTGTCTTCGAGCTTTACTGTTGTAAGTGTCAAAGTCTATCACCACAATGGCTCCCCTCTTATCCGCTGGTGTAATAACAATGTTGGTGTTAGATTTAAGTTCCATTAATGCATCTTGTTGAATCTTTGAGAGGTTATGTGGTTTAATCTGGGCCTCACCATGATAAATGTGTAGATCTTTGAGAACACTATGTAAAAATAACTGTACCACTGGGTGCATAGGTGGCATAAAGTTTGATCGTTGAAAATAAAAAACATTATCAGTGGTACTAGTGTCATTATTCTTATCAAAAAACAACTTAAGGTTCAAAGTTCTACAAAAAGCAAACAAATCAGTCAGAAAATCATTTTCAGGCACAAAGAAAGCTGGCACAAAATTTAACCCTTTACTGAGGAAGTCAAGTTGCACAGGAGTCAGAGTCTGAGAAGAGATGTTAAAGACATTCTTGTGTTCTATTTGTTGCTCAAAATCTGGAGTAAAGTTTCCACATTTGGTATGTTTCTTGTGTTATGTCCCCCTACGTCTGGGGGTTCTAAAGGGAAATCTGTGCTATTGTTTATACATTTTGGTGTAGGTGAGGTTAGGCCTGGAGGTGCCTCAGAGTCAGTGTAAGAGGACTCCTCCTCCCCAGAGGTACCCACAGAAAAAGATCTGGATTTCCTTAATATCTATCTGGGATATTTCCTTTTGTTGGGTTTGTGACCCACATTGGAAAATTTGACACTCTTATATGGACCAAATGGTCTGCTCTTTTCATAGTCCATAAGATCCCTATTGAATTTATGTACCTTATGTTCCTTGAGCTGCTTTTCCAAAGTTGAACGTTCCTGTGCTAAGTGTTTTAAGCAATTGGAGTAATTTTTTATGTCCTACAAATTGTTTTGACTGTTCACACAGCTTTGAGACTTCCAAAATCCCAACATCTATACATCGGTCATAATATGAGGTAAGAGCCTGAACAAACCCCATTGATGCCTGTTGTTGTACACCTTCCCATGTTTTTTGTAATTCCTCATCAATGTTCTTGACCAAGGGCTGAATTCTCACCCGTAATCCCCTGGGACTAATGTTTTTCAACATATAGGATTTAAATAAATGCAAGTGCCAAACATTGGCTCTTAAGTTTTTCAAGCTCCTGGACAACTGGCAAAACAAGTCCTGACAATCCAACTCCAATGATGCTGATTCCTGTCCCTCCGAACCCATCGCTTGAGCCCCTACTCCAAATATACCTAAATCATCACGATCAGATGATAAACCTCTAAGCAGTTGGTTAAGATCCATAATGAGAACCAAAAGTAAATTGTCAGTAGACCACAACAAAAAATGTTTCAATACCAAATAGGAGGCACACATCCCCTTAATGGGCCAACAATGAAGATTCACCAACAAGAAAATTCAAAACACAAGTAATACCAATATTTATGCTTCCCAATGGAGTACAATAATCGCCCCCACCAGCTCCTGAACTCAATTAATGGTGGTGCTACGTCACACCATGGGTATATGCCAAAACAGTTAGTATAAAAAAAAAATCAAAATTCTGAAGGAAATGCTTCAGTGTGGCAATACTATATTCAAAATGTCCTGGCCAAAATATGGATATTTTTCAATGGAGTACAATAATAGCCCCCACCCAATGAGATCCAAAGTGGTGCTATATTGCTCCAATATAATAGATAACCATAATCGTGGTAAAAGAAAAAAATGTATATAAATGAATAGATGGGTAGAGGGGATCCCAAATAACTTCTATAAAAAAGGATCAAGTCAGGAGTAGCAAGGTCATATGTTGCCTACATGCTGGAATACACTAATTATGATACCATCCAAAAATCAAGTAGGGACTATGGTAATATAATAATTAGGTAGAGACCAGAAATACATACATCACAAAGAATGTCCATACACATGTACAGTCCAAAGTGGACATTACTATGTTAGAAATGTATGGTCTTATAAGAAGTCAAATGGTTTAGAGAACCAAAAATTAAAAAAAATTATCAACCATAAGATCCAATTACTATATACTGCGGTGGTGGTGGTGCTGCGGTAGCGTTGTGGCCTCACAGTAAGACATTGTCCTGTTCGATTCTCAGCTAGAGCATCTTCTGTGTGGAGACATGCGTGAATGGGAGTACCTTCGTTGAAGGTTGTGCGTCAGGGCCGGCAACTCGGCACGTAAAAATCTACTGCCAATCATTAGCGAACCGGAGTTCCGCTGTGGTGACCCCTAACCGGGAAAAGCCGAAAGACACAACAACAACATCAACCATAAGCTCCAATTACTATTATTTGGGTCTCCTAAAAAATGGTATTGTAGTGTATAAATGACCTGTGCTCCTAATAATCCCCAATCATTAATAAAGTGTGTGTATAACAAACTCAAATGTCCAAAAGAACAGACTGTACATATATACCCCGGGTTTAAAATCTACTTCTGAATCAGCTATCAGAATTATTACCACATATGGTTGGAATACTACTGTTTTTTGTGAAGTTGTACAACAGAATTGGAACATCTTACAAGCAGATGAGAAGATCAGGACACTTATTGGGGACAAATGCTGTATGGGTTTTAGGAGGGTTAGGTCTTTGGCATCCCACTTTAATCACTATAAGGTGCCATACCGGATGGTTGCCCCCTTCAACAATCTACTCTATCGGTGCTATACTTGTGGCCATTGTGCACACTGCATTAGGCTCAATCAGACAAAAACTTTCAGTAGTCGTAACACTAGCCATGTTTATGACATCAAATTCTTTGCTAACCGTTCATCTGATTGGGTCACATACCTAACCGCCTGTACATGCTTGGCCTTTTATGTGGGCCAGATGTCCAGGCCTGTGAAGTTTAGGATCAGTCAGCACATGAGTGACATTAAATAAAAAAGGCTTACTAATGCACTATATAAACTTGTGGTTGTTCATCCTGCAGCATCATTCAAATTTACGGTTATTGATATCATCAAGGGGGACAGAACTAATAAAATTGGTTGGCACAATATACTTAATAATAAAGAAAAAAGATGGATAATTAAACTAGGGGGTTTGATTCTCCCTGGATTGAATGAGCAATTGTGAACAGCCAATGAATGATCTTTGTCATACAATGGTTTGTGTATATAAGGAGTGCTTGTTTTTTTGTTGTTACACTGAGGAAGGCTCTTTTATGTATGCCGAAACCGGTCTGTATGTGTTAACTTTTTATGAAAAGTTGCACTTGATACACCTTTGTGCTGGCTTTTTTTTACTTTTGAATTTTTCAAAACAAAGTATCTTAATTCTGCATATAATATAATTGGCACACTTTCACACCCAACCCAGCAGCCCAAGATCACAGCATATTAACATTAAACTTGCATTTCCCAAGCCTTTCTCGTTTTATTACCAAGCCAATATTTCTTACAAATAAAAACAGCACTTAATATCTTTAACATACGCAACAGTCACTTAAAAGACCCTCCACATATATATGTGATTGATGCTCGACAGTCTCCACTTTATTCACTAATTTCACTGTTGCTGTCCTCTTCCTGTTCATCTCCATCTCCTAAAACTACAAAACCAGGGTCCAGGGAAGTAAATAGTGTGGGAAGAAATAGCCAGGGAATTGTTATGGCTAGGCTTGTATAGGCCCTAGGGCTGATAGCCTAGAACCAACCTATGAACCTAAGACTCTGGTTCAAGTCCAAGGTACTTTGATTCTTTCAGTGAACTCCTGTGCTTTTTTTCTCTCTTTCAAGCATTTTCCCTTGTTGCACTGGAAATCTTTTCACTGGCTTAGTCTCTCTATGAACTTTAATGTCAGAAGAATGAGAAAGTCCCCTTCTTTTTGCCAGCTCACTTATTGTTGGCTAAACATTCCCTCCTGAGCCTGTTCTTTGATCATCTGGGAAAAAATAGATACAAAGCTTGAAAAATCACACCAGCCTCATCATTTCCTGACTGCTGGGATAAATGTTTTCTTCTGCCTGGTGTACAGTGAGTAATCATTTTCCACAAATAGTTGGCCATCTTTCATTTTTAATATTCTCCCATCTGCCTCACATTTGTCAGGATTAACTCTTTCTGCTATGATTGCATCTTTACTAATACAGGTCTTAGCTGCTTTCTTGTGTCCAGATTTGGAGCATACATTTGATGTCTCTTTTAATTAACAAATCTTGCTGTAGAATACTAGTTCAGATTTTATTTGTGCTTTCATAAAATTACCACAAACTGTTCCTTCCAGTCTCTCTGGTACAGCAGAAAATCTCATATTTTCTCTGCAGACTCTGTCTTCTAATGCTACAATTTTTTTTGAAACAGCTGTTCTTGAGATGTCTCATGGTCGGCCAGCCTTTTCAGCCTCTGATTTTTGCAATTGTACAAGTACATCTGAATAGCTAGCTAAAGATTTTCTATTTTTCCTAGTCTTTTATTTCATTTATTTTAAATCATCTCTGAGTACATCTGATTGATCTTTTCCTCTAAATTACTGGAAGCCATCTCTTGAACCACAGCTGAAGCTTGAACTGTTTTTTGCTAAAGAGCTGCAAGATTCTTCAAACTCTTCACTTTTTCTGGTTGACTTTCTTTCAGGTTCTCTAAATTTCTTCTTTGCTGGTATCCAGGTGTAATTACTAGCCAGTAACTGAATTTTACTCAAGCAAACACTATTAATGGCTCTTATTTCTCAGTTTATTTTTTCACACTGGGAGGCCTGAAATTAAGCTGTTGATCAGTGTGCAGCCATCTTGGGAGTCCGGGGTGGAGAATGTCTTAGCCAATAGTCAACAACCTAGAAGGGACAGGTGCAGACTATCCCTGGTGAAGCAGAGTGATCTATCGATCTTATTCTCCTACCTTAACAAATATTGTACCCCCCTTTCGAATGACACCAAAAGCCAAGACAATTACTGAAGTTAATTATTTTTCACTCATATTGCAACATCATCCTTGGACAGGGTAGAATGCTGCTCAATGCTATGCTCTTATCTGCCTCAGACAGTCAGAGAGTTCAATCACATTTCTCTCTCTCTCTATTATCAAGAGAAGTACGTCTGAAGCCATTAACGCCTACAAACACCATGACAACTTCATACTGGTACTTTATGTTTAAGGACTTGAGTGCTTAACTGATGTGATGGATCTTGGCACCAGAAAAGCAACTGACCATCACTCTAGCCTTGCTCAGCCTGGTAAGAGGTACATTTGTAAGTCTTACAATACAGTCTCCTATTGCTGGAATATTCATATCAGTAAATATCTGCCTAATGGGCTTAGCATTGTGACCACTGATACTATGCAAGACTGAAGGATATGCAGTCCAAGAGTGTTGTTGAAGGTGTCTAATGTCTGCAGTATGTTTTGGAGGTATTCATGGACTGGGCAAGATGGTCTTTAGAAGCTCAGCATATGATGGTTTATGTGTTGCATGACTGTCTTGGTGAATTGTGATGTGTGGTGTTCTACTGATGATCCTGATATCTTGGTTTTCTGTGTGAGAGATTTTGGCCTTCAAAGACATTATATTAATACATTTTTACACTGCATTAGACTGTTTGGGTAATAAGTTATCATCAAACAGCATGAGACAATTCTTGCATCTGGACAGCTGAGAGGTAAGGGGGGGAGGAATAGCCAAGATAAAAAAGGAGGAGTCCCCCTAGTAATTAGGGCTCTATGTTAGAACACAAAGAGAGCCAACAAAGAAAAAAATGAACATTGCGGGGAAGTGCTGGTCCTTGGTTTTGACTTAAGTGATGCTGGATACTGGGATGTCTATAACCGCTGGGGAAGGCAGTTGTTTTGGTTTTAAGATGTAGGAATGAAGGGTATCAAATGGTGGTATATACTGGCTTTGTTAGTTTAGAAAGACAACTAAAGATTATTTTTTTTTAGACTTGGTCCTCTTTACTGCGGCTCAGAGAGTCTTAATTGTGCTTAGCTTGGATAACTGCAGTCACAAAACTAGAATACTATGCCCCATTATATTTAGGAAGGTTTGCTATTGAGAAAAAAGTTTTATCCCACTACAGAGAAAATACAGCAGTAGTGTGCTGAAGATGTATTAGCTCTGCTTTTTCTCTTCCCTTTTGCATGAAAAATGCTATTTGAAATGCTTAGAGAATGCCAAAATCAGCACAGCTATTTTCTTACTGGTCAGGGTTTACCACATCATTCATAATATTGATTTAAAGACCATGGACAAGAGGAGCTAAGACAGTAAAACATAAAAAAAGTTCAATAAATTAAAGTCTGTGGTGTCCTACAACTAGATCCTGCAGCAAAACACACTTCTCTCATCACTATGAATGTACACTAGACATCTTAGGTCACAGGTGGGGTTAGAACTACAATTAACCGTGAAACAATGTCAGAGAAAGCAGTAACTAATGTATTAACAGGAAGAAACAGAAGCTACTGTTTACAACAAAAGACTTTGGGAACAGTAACAAATATATCAAGCACAGTCAGAGAAAGTAAAAAATGTAACAGCACATTACAATTACAGATTTTATCAGACAATATTTAATAGAATTAACAAAACTCTGGAGTTGGACATCTCTAGGTAACACAGATCCTGCAGTAAATCACAATACTTCCACTACTGCAAATCAGACTCCAAATCTATGGCACCACTCAGAATTTAAAAAAAGTAAATGTACTTTAGGCAAAAAAATATTGCTGTATGAGCACAGATTCTGCAGTTGATCACAATACCCTCACTTATTGCAATTCTAACTACAAGTCTACACCACCAGACCAAGTTGAAAAAAGTACATAAAACCTATATTTGAACACAGGCAACAGTAAGTGCAACAGAAATATGCTAAAGTAAAATAATATCTTTTTTTCTTCCTTTTTGATGAAAAGCACTATATGGAATGTGTGGAGAATGCCAAACTCAGTGCAGCTCTTCTCTTACTGTTCAGCGCTTTCCACACAGGTCACAGCCTTGATGCAAAGGCCCTGGGTGGGTGCAGCTCACCACAAGTTGTAGGAGAGTAGCTGGGGGGTAAACCAATCAGAAAAGCTAAATTAAATCCAAGCCTGTGGGGCTATGTAACTAGATCCTGCAATAAAACTCAGATCTCTCACCACTGCCAGCTTCATCTGCATGACAGTTCCAACTTTTTTTGAGGGGGAGGATTTTTTTACAGTTCTTTACTATACTACTTTTCCACCACTGTTCCTTTACTTCACATTTGTCTATGGCTCGTTCTTTATCTTACTTTTCCCTCGTTTCCCCCAATACATTCCTTTACAAAGATTCCTCCCCAATTGTTAAATCAGCAACTGCAACTTATTTTTTCTATGACTTAGACAATAAACTTATGATGGTACTTGCGTATTATCGCAACCACATTTTCCGACGTGCTGGACTTTCTTGTCTTTTACTCAAACAACGACAAGGAAGTTTAATCAGGAAGGGTAGAGACTGTACAAAAACTCTTCTGGGATGTTGGTGGTGGCTTTTTAAAATGAGTAAGGGTTCAAATTTGAGGAGTTGTGGTTAGCATGCTTGAAAGACATTGAGCATTGAATTCAGCGAGCGATCACAGTGGCTGTCTGTATATACGTACGTTGGCCTGAAAGGAGTGTGGGCAGTCATAGCGTACGATGTTAGCAGCACACACACACACTCACACTTCCAATGCATTAGCTGCTTTTGAGCACACTAGCCACAAATCCTAACATGTGCAAACCCTTACTCATTTTACAAACCCACCACCAAGATCGTGTTTTAACAGTCTACCCTTCCCGATTACTTTTTTAAGAAGTTAGACTGGGTACTGCTTTGCTTTTCTTTCCTGATGCTTTCCGTTCTCAGGGCAAAGGCTGAGAAAAAGGCACGCTGAATGCATTTTAAGTGGAATGGGGGACTTGCTTAACTGACATCTTGAGATGCTGGCAGTAAATGGGGAAACCTATTTTTCAAACCTTATTTTTTCAGCCATTGAAGTGAAAAAAATCCTAAAAACAATAACACATTAAAGAAAACATGTCTCTGAGGTTTTGTTATACTTCACTGGTCCCAGGTGACACAAGGAGAAGCAACCAGCATTAGGGTGAAAATGTGGTTGCGATAATACGTAAGTATCCTTATGATTATTGCAATTTATTGTCCGTCAAGAAGTAGCTATGAAAAACATACTGATTAACCTTTCAAGGCTTGTCCCAATGCCCCCGCTTGACTGCATTACACATAATTGCTACAAGAATTGATTGAGTTCTTCCCATTTTTGCAGAGTTTTGATGCATTACCTGGGGCATGTTTCACAAGGTGACAATTTGTTTCATTTAATACTTTCTTCCTGCACTGTCTATGGTCTCATGCCTTTCACTTTTCACTCCTACTTATTTACTGCTCCTCTCTTTCTGTGGTCACTTTCAGTCATTTTGTAGCCCTGCCTTTACCTCTTTGACTCTGCCTTCCATCATAAATGCTATTGTCCAGCTTTAGTCCCTCATTTGTCCACCATTTATCTTCTAAATAACACAGACCATCTGAAGCACCTTCTATTTAGAACTCTCCCTTGTCTATCTCTGCTTCTGATACTTTCGATGTTTTTGTGTCTAGATCTCCCTTGGGAGAGGCTTCTAGGTATTCTGTCTCTTTGATATAACTCGTTCACTTGTTCCCCCACTATCTTGTCTCTTTGTGGTTGCCTTTTTGTTTTATTTCCTGCTCATATTTTTTTACTGGCATGTTGGCCCCTCTGCACTTCTGGTCTTATCTTCTTCACTGTGGGGCTTTCAGCATCTGACACTGTACATTCACCCACTGTCTTTCTGTCACCTCTCCTACATCTAAGGTTGTTCTCCCATTCCATGTCTTGCAAATAATTATATAATATTTGCTCTCTATGTTGTTTATCTGTGATACCTTTGTTTAAACATTTGAACACCCCCCACATTGCTTAGTTTGAAAGATTCCTCTTCCTGCTGTACTTTTAGACTGACAGGGTATTTCCACAATGCAGATGACAATATGTCCTTAACAGCTGACCTTTTAGTTTGGGATGTGAAAACATATGTGGATGATGACCTAATGCTGGACCAACATATGTCCACAGTGGTAAGAAAGTCCTTCTATACTGTGCAACTCACAAGCAAAGGGATAGCTTCCAGGTCCAAAGATCTCATTGCCCCCTTTACTCTGCTCTCATCAGGTCAGTCATTAAGTACAATCCTCTCTCTGGCGACTAGTCATATGCAACGACTTGAACACCCACAGAGATTCCTCACAAACAGAATATAGGACCTAAAACATATGTTCTAGAAGGATCATGTCAAATCACTGCCATTGCATTCAGTATCCTACAGACTGTTGAGAGGGGACTGTATCTGGCTTACAAGGCATCCTCTGACCCAACACCGATGGACCTACTGCATATATACAAGTCAAATGTTATCAGAAATACTCATTCCAGTGACCTAAACCTTTTCTGAAACTTAAGCAGAATGGTTTGGAGAAGGGTACATCACTGGAACTGACTCCCAATCCACATAAAACAAAGTTCATCCATGTCCCTATTCAAACGTAACCCGGATCTTTAGACGGAAATGAGACAATTGACCCTAGGACTGCCCCCTGTACTATTTATGGACAGAGGCAGCACCTAAATATTACTTCCCACAATATGGCTCCTATCAATACTCAGTGGTATTACCCTAGAAGTAATCACTATCTCACCCACTAGAAATCACTATTCTATGGGTTCCATATAAATATAGAACGTGGAATTGAGTAAAGATAGTGGGGAAATATTTAAAAACAATGGAGGAGTTATACAAAACTAGAGGCCCAATGGTAGAACTACTTGGTACTCAGGGACACTTGGAAAACAACACAGAGAAGGCAACATGAGAAAGGAAAAGACAGGCAGGCAGACAGAGCTAAAGGAGAGATAATGGCATCCTGGAGAAAACAGAAGAGGTTGGGGAAGCTAAGGACCAAACAGATTTATGAAGCATTAAGGGACAGAAAAAACAAGGTCAAAGAAGAGAAAGCATAGGGAAAGGTAGTTGCAGGATATTGACAGAAGACAACTCGAGCAATGAGACACATGGGGAACGTATACAGAGTGGGAAATCAAAGTCTGTGAACACTCCACAGATGGTATCTAAACCCATGACACTGGTAAGGGTAGGCAGAAAAGAGGACAGTACATGCTGGAAGTGTCAGAAGGAAGAGGCAGGAATGATGATTAAGTTCTGGGTCTATGGGTTGGCAAAAGAAATCCAGAAGTAAGTAAAGTTGATTTGGGGAGGACTCATTTCAAAAGGAAGCATAGCCCACTTGGGAATTCTGTACATGGAACATAAAGCGATGACAGCATCTGGAAAAAAAAAGAAACTAACATTCTCAGACTGATGACTACCAAAGTTATAACCATCAGTCCTCAAAACTGGAAGAGGACAAAAACAGTATGGGAGCATGAATTACACTAGAGTTTCCAAGGCATAAGGGAAAGATGACAGGCACTGACAAGAATGAGGAAGGAGAGGGAAAACACAATGGAAAGCAGTATTATAATACTACAAGACTGAAATCATACCAGGAGGAAAGAGATGGCAAACCTAAAGGGAAACCCAAGGCGTGAGAGAACAGGGATAAGGTATGAAATAAAAACAGCCAACCACTGATGGCATAATGTACACAACACATGTGAAGGTAATATAGTGTATGTAGTAAATAAAGAACTAACTAAAATAATTATGAACTGTAAAAAAAAAATAACTGCAAGTAATATACATATAAACAGACGAACTGTAAAAAAAATTCACTGCAAGTAATATACATGTAAACAGACAGACTGCAATAAACCAACTCCTCAGCCAGCACAAAACTTGGAACTCTTCAGTGATGAAAAACACAGTAAGTTGACAAAAACACACTAAAGTGCAGCAACCCAACAGAAAAATAAAAAACAAAACAGGAACAAGCTTTGTTACTTTCCATTCTTAGGACATCCCAAAAAATAGCACAAACAGGAGCAGAAAGAAATCCTTAGTACTTCAAGTGACAAACTTCCTAAAAGCGGCTTAAATACAAGCATCACAGCTTGTAATATCACTGTTATTCTGTTTGTTTTGTTCTTAACTACAGTTCCAAGTAATACAGCATTTACACTGCTAGACAACAGGTCACATTATAAGCAATAGAAATTACTTCCTAATTCCAAAATATTTGTGGCTTAATTACCTTTATTCTATTTAAAATTACCTAAGCTCCAGTGCTTTATATTTCTAATACACATTTTGCAACATGTTGTGTAAAACCTAACAGTCTGACACAGTACATGTGGTCTTTCTCCTTATGAGCTTCAGTTCCCCTGTCTGGTTTGCTCTTCAAGACAAAGATTTTCTTACTACTCTCAATTTACTTATCTAAGTAGACTGTAACCCCCCCCGACTAATATACTAATTTAAACAGCACACAGTTATGTTCTTATTGATAGTGGCTACTTAAGGTAGAGTGACAACTGTCTTAAGTTTAACAGCAATTTTTTGATTGATAAGGGGAACTTTTAGGATAGAAATCTTTAGTCTGCAAAACTGTATTCTGCATCATGCAGAAATGTTCAACCTGCCACACAAAATGCATCTTGTAACTGGAAAGCTGTAAGTCCTAACAGAGTCTTGAGGAGTTAATCAGAAATCTACCATTACCACAAAAATGTTCCTATAAGACCATAAGCAATACTACTCCCAAAGATGTTTTCCAAGAATTATTATTAAGACTGCTCCACTTAAAACATCAATTAATACATCAAAGCAAAGACATCTAGCAAGTGAAACACGTTTCTAATATTTGAAAAGCACTCCCAATCTCGCAAGGGGGCACACTTGGAAAATGTTATCACTGTATTCCACAAGTGCAGCCAGAGAAAGGTAACGCTGTAACTATTTCGGGCTCACTGGCTAGAAGACAGACAAAATTTTCAATGCTCAAATGGTCACTTTGAAGCATCTCCCACTGAAGATGTCCTGAGTTCTGTACCCAGAAGTACGTGGCTGTCAAGGTGCATCTATGGATAGCCAGCTCTATGGCATATTGAAGTAAAGCTCAAACAATGATGTAGGTGACCTCAGTTCAGTTAGCAGCTTGGCTGCCTGTAAGAGCGGACTGGAGAGGATGTGAGTAAGTGGTCACGGCTGACTCTGCTATGCTAGGGGAGGGAGATGGTTCTGGCTCACCATATGGGTGTCACCTAGCAGGAGTACTGTGTTACAACCAGTGGAGTCTAGGCCTGCCAATCCCAAGCTGTCCGAATGTTTCTGCACTCTTAAGCTGAAGTGAACTCAATATTCAGAGACATGCTTTCCCTTGGAAACCAGCAACAGTAGAGACAGGAACAGCTGCCAAGACAGAAGGGGTGCTTTCCAGAGGGAGAGGGTAGGCCACCCACAGGACCAGCAGGCTGGCACACTCCCTACCAACAGGGTTTCACTAGGGAATGAAGGGTCAATTGAGATTTCCAGGTAGAAAAAATGAGACACAGTGATCTTTCCTAGCTCAGGAATGTACAGCTCCCACCCCCAATAGGTAATTGGCTAAGCTAGAGCAAACCATTTGGCTGAACTGCAGCTCATAAGGGCAAAACCACATATGTGATGTTACACTTTTATCAATCCTAGGATAACAGTATCTGAAGTCGCTTTAGACCCACATTCCACTCTTTTTAACACTGCCAGCAAGCTAAAGCTGCAAAATGTGGTCTTGTAAAATATTTAGATAAGGAACAAGGAAACTGAAAGGGTTCAACTCAAAACTCAGCCAAATACACAATTCTCCAACACTGTGTGAGCCAACTTGCTGCAGTTAGAAGAGCCACTAGGCAAGGTACTGTCTAAAATAATAATAATAAAAAAAAACAATAAAACATCTTTATGAAGGGATACTACATTCTTTTCCCTGCAAACTGAAAGTCCAAGTGCAGTTCCTCTCTTTTGGAGCAAAAGGCACAAGTTCTGTCTTCATTTTTTTTCTTAATCAAGTGACGTTTGAACAGACTTTTGATTTTAGAAAGGCACATGTGTTGTGGTCATTCTTACCGGAAAACATTACGAGATTCTTAGAATGGGATTCTGCTTGGCTTTTGACAAAACAGTGATGAGCTTTTAAGGCATTTGTTTTTTGTTTAACAGGATGGCTTTGGAATACTGGGAGGTGTGTGTGTGTGTGTGATCTTTTAAACTTATGCCCTAAAATGCAAACACAAACCAAGAAGATGTAAGTAAATACAGTTACAGTTTCATAATTACACTTCAGAAAACACATTTGAAACACTAGTTCAATAACTTCCTCAGAGTAATTCACTAGGAAAATGGAGGCAAAAAGAATCAAACCCTGTATCCTTAGCTACAAGGTCAGCATATTATGAGCTTGGAGCTTTATTCCTCCACACCAACTGCCAGATCTACAATAACTTTTTTTTTTTTTTTTTTTTTTGGTAAATCACTGAGAATTACAGTCAGTGTCAGTCATTAGAGCTTCAGTTCTCATTTTTGGAAAATACATGCCCATGTAACACCTGTTAGGATTCTGCTAACTTGTTAAATGAGTTAGATTTGTCTGGCACTTAAAGGAAAACTCCACCCTAGAAGTAAAAAAAATCAGTTTTTTTTTTTTCACTCTGCCTTTGTTTCCTGACCTATTTTTAACACCTCAGAATCACCCCAAGTGCTTTATTTGTAATTTTAGCCTGTTTTACACAACATGGCTACCAATGGGGATTGATGCATCAACGTGATCTTGTTCTCCATCAACCCTTTCTCTTTCCCATAAAGATTTGTATGACTCGTATCAGACATAAGGAAGTAACTGTGAATTCCCATGCTACCGAAATATAATGGAATTTGTGTGAGTCACTGTTATCTTCTTTACCTTCTGTAAAAGGACTGCTTCTTTTCCGTCTCTATTCGCCCTCATTTATGTTTGGCTCAGACATTGTTTTACACTATACTTAGAAGTTATCCAGCTACAGCCAGAAAAGTAGCCAAATTGCAGGCCTTTGTTCAGGGTGTTCTTTTGTAATTCAAGAGGAAATGACAGTCCCCTCACCCCACACTATTGCAGAGGTATTAAAAAATGTCACTGCATTGACACACCCTTTCAGAATCAATTCCTGTTGGACTACAAACGAAAACCCTGAACAAAGGCTTGCAACTTAGTTACTTTTCTGGCTGTAGTTGGATAACTTCTAAGTATAGTATAAAACAAGGTCTAAACCAAACAGACATGAGGCTGATTAGAGACAGAAAAGAAGTAGTCATTTTACAGAAGGTAAATGACTCTCACTTTTCCCAGGGGGGGGGGGGGGGGGTCGCTGTTCTACCAAAAAAAAAAAAGTTCAAAACACAAAATAACGTGGGGGGGGGGGGTGATGCCCCCCCCACTCCCCCAAGTTAAATAAACCAACTCCGAGGTTGCACTACAGTGGAAGAAATGGCAAAGTCCCGAAAACAGCCCAGCGATTTTTTTCCCCTGGGAAAACAAATTGCTGTTCTGTGTCTTCGGGATTGTCCGATTTCACTCTTAAAGGGTCGATAAATTAGCATTCACTATTTTAAGCATTCGCTGATTTAATACAGACCCTATATATATATATATATATATATATATATATATATATATATATATATATATATATATATATATAATATATACATATATAATATATATATATATATATATATATATATATATATATATAATATATATATATATATGTGTGTGTGTGTGTGTGTGTTATAACGATTGAGTTTTGAGAAACTCAAAATTCTTACGATTGAGACAATATGACCAAGTTTCCGAAAACTCAAACATAAAAAAAAAAAAAATCAAAAACCACAAACACACAAAAAAAGCTACATATTTTATGTTTTTGCAGGGGGGCAAGACCCCCTGCACCCCCCACACCTCCTGCAAACTATATATACCAACTCCTAGATCGCACTACAGTGAGGAAAAAGAAACGGGTAAATCTACGCTGTACAGCGATCTCCATTCAAAGGCTTAGAGTTTTCAAAAATTCGATCATATGGTCTCAACCATATGAATTTCAAGTTTCTAAAAACTCGATCAACTGATTGGGACCCATATACATACACACACACATTTATACACATACATATGAGAAAGATTTAAACTTTGTTCCAGATTGTTGGATCTTTGTCTCCTCTATCTTGAGATAAGGGGTAGGGAGGGCATAGGGGGTGTAACTGGATGCACTATACAATTCTCACAGCAGAGAGCTAAAACACACTTCTCAGTCTTCATGTATTTATTCATTTTAAAGCAAGCAAACGTCTGAATTGATGCAGTTGTACAAGGTTGTATAATTACTGGCCACATCCATTTGTGTGTGTCTGTGTAATGCATCTCAGGGTACTTATAGTATAAAGAAAAGAATCAACTATAGTAAACAGAAGCATGTTTTCTGGGGACAGTCCTTGGTTTTCTTGTTTTGACTGTCGACAATGATTATTACTTGGCTATGAATAAATAAATAAAATGGACTGCAGAAAGTCTGCAAGTTTAATGTTAAAATATTAACTATGAATGCCTTTTTAATTTAACTTGCTTTAGCAGTCACATGGGTGTTAAATGTACTGTGCTGGGCTACAACAGTTTGTCTGGTACTTAGTGCAGACAAGTAAGATTGTTAGCTAATAGTCAGCTGCTTCCTGTAGTGCAACATTTGATTCCCTCAGCCTTCATTTGTCTGATGCGAGTCTCATCAAGTCACTTCACCACACAATTCTCCTTAGCTGACCCTGAAAACGGACACTTGCATCCAGTAGGTTATCCCAGACAGCCACTAAAGTGCTTCACTGCATGCTACTTGACTATGAATCCCAGCAAAGCTCTTGTAAATTAGATGCATTTTCAATAAATGTGAGTTTACAAGGAAGACAGGTTTACTACTGCTTCTGCTGAACACATTCAGCATGAGTGTTTTGTTCATCAAATAGCTGTCAGTGTTTTTGCTGTAGAATTTTTAACACAATTTTAAATTTAATCCAAATCTCTGCAATCATTGTAAAAAAAAAATAAGAACACAGTATACACTCAGAATAAAGATAGAAGGTACACCACAACAATCGAAGCAGACCAATAATATGAAGTAAGCGCTTTTGTGTTCCCAAGAACGCTTCATCAGACTTTCAAATTAAATGTATAAAACAACCATTTAAATACTCATTCTCATAAAAAACAACTGATAAAAACACAGTATAAAGACACAGTATGGGAACTTTAAAGTGCCAGTGCATATATATATATATATATATATATATATATATATATATATATATATACACACATATACATATATATATATATATATATATATATATATATACCAAACATACATATCCTAATCAAAACGGTACCTAAAAAACAACAAATGCATACTAATACAAAATATATATATATATATATATATATATATATATATATATATATATATATATATATATATATATAACAAAAAGGTATATATTTTTTATAAAATCAAGTAAAGATTATATACTGAATCAGAAAAGCTCAATGTTTCAACGAAGGGTCGATAAGGAATGGTTTCGGGGATACCCTCTCATTCAACCCACTCCCCTGTCAGCCTGTAATTTAATAATCCATTTCCCTTCTTTTTCAGTATAATTTTTTATGTCACCTAATCTCACTGTAGGATATATTAGTGCAAGAACTAAAAGCTTAAAACTATGTGTGGTATCATTATGAATTATGTGTCTAGCTATTTCACTCCCTTCATTCTCCTTATTAATGGCATAAATATGCTCCCTAATTCTCTCTCTCGGGGTTCTGTTGGTCTTTCTTACATAAAAGCCATTGCATTTTTGGCAAATAGCTAAGTAAACTAAATTTCTTGACTTACAATCAGTATAATGGTTAAATTCATAAATTAGATGTGTATCTGGATGTGTAAAACTATTTGTATTGGCTATAAATCCACACTGGTTACAGTGGTGACAAGAAAAAGTCCTTTTCCTAACAGAATGAAGCTCTTTCTTGTTCCTCTTCTCATAACATAGGATTCGCTTCAGTGATCTGGTATTCCTGTAACTAAACCTTGGACTAATGGCTACTACATCCTTTATATGATCATCCAACAATAACATATTCCAATTCTTCTTAATTATCTCAGTTACTTTCTTATTATTGTTTGTGTATGGGATTACTAACCTATTTGACCTTGGGGGGACAATAGCTCCTGGTATCACTAGTGTCTGACCTCCTCTCCTGATGTAAGATTTTCCAAGGTTATCACGTTTTGTTTCATGTATTGCTTTCAAATCACATGGATGATACCCTCTCTCAATAAAGTCTATCCTTACATCACCAACAGCCTTATCAAAGACACAATCCTCGCTTATTAAACGAAAGGTCCTTAATACTTGATTCTTGACAATATTTTTATGTACATGTGAGGGGTGCATACTATCTCAATGCAGAAGGGCATTCCTTCTGCAAGGTTTCTTATATACCTCAGTGGTGATTTGGCCATTATGTTTCTTCAGTAATACATCCAAAAATTAAATCCCATTTTGGGACCATTTTTCAGTAAGGGTTAAAAAAGTGGTCGTCCCATTGATATAGGTAATAAAATCACTGAGGGTACTTAAATCTCCTCCCCATATAAGAAAAACATCATGCACAAAGCGTTTGTAATACTTTATGAATTTAGATAAAATGTATGTTCCAAAATATAGGTATGTTCCCAATATGCTAAAACAAGATTTGTTTTGTTCATCAAATAGCTGTCAGTGTTTTTGCTGTAGAATTTTTAACACAATTTTAAATTTAATCCAAATCTCTGCAATGATTGTAAAAAAAATAAATAAGAACAGTATACACGCATACAGACACGTTTGAGCAGTGTTTTGAGTTCAGGTTTGCCTAATTACTAAAAACCACAGCTATCAATGAAGCAAGGATAAATCTCAACAGAATCAGGGACACTTAAAACATTAGTAATATTATGTTTTCTGAGGTAAAAAATGCTAAAACTCTTATAATTGTATATTTATTGTAATTCACCACCTTTTCTCTAAAACTCAACTGTCTTAGGTGGGATTAGGAGGGACACAGTTAACATTTCAGTCAAAATCAGTACAGAGAGGTATGCGAGTAATGTTCCTCGTTTTTAATCTTAGTAAGACATTGTTCCTCAAATCTTACAATAAAAGTATCCATCATACATTCAGTGTTAAGATTTTGAACTGATATCCATGGTAAATAATACTAAGTCATATTAATTAATTGAAATAATTTTATATAAGAATAGAGTAACACATTTAACTACCATGTGAGCTTCCTAGTTGAAGTTGATATTAAGCCTTTAGTACGTTTTCTACATTTTAACTATTTGCTCCAAATTATGAGCAGTAATATTCATAATTTTGAGAAGGCAGGTTGAGAGCTATGACCAAATGTGCAAAATTGGTGGGGGATGTCATTTTAGGTAATCCCCACAGTACTGATGAACTCCTGAACTTCATGCCCTGAGATGTGCAGAAATGCTACAAGGTAGTAATTATTAGGACTACAAGGGTCATTGTTAGTTGAGGAGTTTTTGAGAAATGTGATAGTGTGGATTTGGCAATGACTCAGGACAGCAGCTCTTGTATAGTGTAATACAGAAGTAAGCTACACCAGGAAATGCTGTTGACATTAATTATGGAAAATAGAAGTTATGTTCTTACCATAACGTTCCATGTTAGTTGTCTTCTTCTCGCCTTCTTTCTTGCTGGATGGGTTCGGAGCCGACCTCGGCTCCGACTCGGCCACTCTAAAAGCTCGAGAGTTGGTTCCACCGGCTCGAGGCTCCCCTTATATCCCACAATACTAGGCGTGTATTACCTCAGATCTCGTTTGTGAGCTAGGCCCAGCTAATAATAAAACCAGAAATACTGGAAAGGAAGAATCCACCTCTATAAATAAAAAAGAAAGGAGAGGAAGGTGACCTGAAGCCTGATCTAGGAAAATATGCACAGCAGAGCATATACCTATAGCAATAGAGGTGGTAGAAAGAGAGGTCACAATCAAACTCCTCTAGGTCTGTCCAGGCCAGGGGGAAGGAGGGTGGGGCCTTAAGAAAGAAGGCGAGAAGAAGACAACTAACATGGAACGTTATGGTAAGAACATAACTTCTATATGTTAAGTTGTCTATCTCTCCTTCATTCTTGCTGGATGGGACCGCATCCCTAGCACCTTGTCCCGGGTGGCCTATCGGAACAGACTCTTGAGAACAGTGGTACCAAAGTTAGCTCTATGTCTAGAAGCTAAATCCAACTTATAATGTGAAATGAAAGTGTGAGGAGTAGCCCAAGCAGCCACTGCACAAATGGTGTCAATAGGCGGTCTGTCTTGGAAGGCTATAGAAGTAGCCAAAGCTCTGGTGGAGTGGGCCTTATGTTAGGCAGCTTTTGGTGTCTGATCTCATAAACAAGGGAAATCAGAGATGTTAGCCATCTGGATAGTGATACCTTTGAAACAGAAAGTCCCTTTCTGCCTTCTGCATAAGAGACAAACAACTGGTCAGTTTTTCTGAATTGTTTGGTCCTATCCAAATAGTACCTTAACTGATGATGAACATCTAGCCAATGCAATTTTTGTTCAGACCTGTTAGAATATTCTGGAAAAAACACAGGGAGGCCAATGCTTTGATTTAGGTTAGAGGCAGAGGCTACTTTAGGTAAAAAAGACGGGTTGGTTCGTAAGGATACCCTGTCTTTATGGAACAACAGATATGGTGGTCGACAGCTGAGTGCATGAAGTCCTGAAACCCTTCTAGCTGAAGTAACAGCTACCAGAAAGAGAGTCTTCCATGATATCAATTTTAATGAAGAGGAAGCTGCAGGTTCGAAAGGGGGAAGAATCAAAGAAGTGAGAACTAAATTAAGGTCCCAAGAAGGAGGAGGATTTCTTATAGGAGGTCTGAGTAGAAAAACTCCCTTCAAAAAGGCTTTGCAAAGCTTGTGAGACATGATGGCAGAATCTGAAATGCCCACATGAAAGTTAGATATAGCTGCCAACTGGACTTTGAGAGTAGAGGGAGATGAACCTGCGTGAAAGAGTTCAGCTAGAAAATCAAGAACTATTTGTATGGGAGCAGTGAAAGGATCTAAGTTCCTTCCTTGAGCCCAATAGGTAAAACGTTTCCATTTACTAAGATAAATCTTTCGAGTGGAAGATTTATGGGAAGCTATTAAAATATCTCGAACAGTGTGAGATATTTGAGGAAGCCTGGCTAGGGTAGGAACTGGAGGAACCAAGCAGTGAGGTTCAATGATGTTAGGGAGCGATGAAACTGACCCGATTGATGGATCAGAAGATCTGGAACTAGGTCCAGATGCCAGGGTTGCTCCAACAGAAATTGATGTAGAAAGGGGAACCAAACCTGTCAAGGCCAGTAAGGAGCAATGAGGATCAATGAGGCCTTCTGAGCGATAGCTTTCTGTATCACTTGAGAGATTAGTGGGAAGGGAGGAAATGCATACAGAAGTCCCGGGGCCAAACTTGGACTAGAGCGTCTCTGCTGGGCTGGCCTGGTAACGGGAATAGGGTGAAAAAATCTCTGCACTTGCTGTTTTGGGGAGTAGCAAAAAGGTCGCAGCAAGGCTGACCCCACTTGAGAAAAATTTTCTCCACAATAGAATCTTTCAGAGACCACTCGTGAGGCATGAGGATAGCTCTGCTCAACTTGTCCGCGATTTGATTGGACTTCCCGGGGATGTGCGTTGCTATCAGAAACCGCTGAGAAGAAATCGCCCATTGCCACAGTCTGAGAGCTTCTCGACATAGGGGATAGGACCTGGTTCCGCCTTGTTTGTTGATATACCACACTACAGACATATTGTCCGTCTGGATTGCTATCGTTCCCAAGGGAAGAGAGTCTTGAAGGGCTTGCAACGCTAAAAGCACTGCTCTCATCTCTAGAACATTTATATGCAAGTGGCATTTGTCTGGTTGCCATATGCCCTGGACAGTTTTGCCCTGATAATGCCCCCCCCACCCGATCAGGGAGGCGTCCGTTGTCAGAGTAGCAACCGGAGGGGAAGGAACAAAGGGTCTTCCCAGGGAGAGCTGAGGGGAAGACATCCACCAAAGAAGATGATTCCTGCATGCTTGCGTAATCATAATGGTGTGGGACATCGGAAGTTGCTGGTATGACCATTGTGTGAAGAGCATCCATTGAAGGATTCTCATGTGGAATCTGGCTAACAGAAGTAGAGAGATAGCAGCCGCCATAATCCCCAGTACTTTCAGAACTAACCTGGCTTTGACTCTGTTGCTGTGGAAGAGAAGGGAGACCATTTGGCGTATGTCTGCTATTCTTTGATCTGTCAGGCTCGCAGACATGTTGACTGTGTCTAGATTTGCACCTATGAAGGTAATAGCACAACAAGGCGACAAAACAGACTTTTCGCAATTTATTGATATGCCTAACTTTTGACAAATGCGAAAGGTGTAGTCTCTGGCCATTAGAAGAAGATGCTTGGTAGGAGCTGTGAGGAGCCAGTCGTCCAAATATGGAAACACCTGGAATCCTTGACGTCTCAGGTGAGAAGCTACCACTGCCATGCATTTGGTAAACACCCGGGGGGCAGTGGTGAGACCAAAGGGCAGGGCTCTGAATTGAAAGTGACTGGTTCCCAGCCGGAAGCGGAGGAATCTCCTGGAGCGTCTGTTCATTTTTATATGATAGTACGCATCCTGGAGGTCTATAGAGCACATCCAGTTTTCCTTTCCCAAAAGGGGTAGGATGGATTGTAGCGTGACCATCCGAAATCTTGTTTTCTTGACCGACTTGTTCAAGATACTGAGATCCAAAATGGGTCTCCAGTCCCCTGTTTTCTTTGGAACCAAAAAGAATTTGGAGTAGATTTCGGATCCTTGCTGGTCTGCTGGCACTGGCTGAATGGCTCTTTTTGCAAGCAACTTTGAAATTTCCAACGCTACTTGATCCCTTTGAGCGGGTGGAACATCTGGAAGGGATTTTTTTTATTGATTTGGAATACGAAAGAACGGAATGGAATAGCCTTCGGAAATGATGGACTGTACCCACTTGTCTTGAGTTAGGGATCGCCAGGCTTCTGGGTACAGTGACAATCTTCCCCCGACTGCCTCCGAAGGTGGACAGTCGGGCAACACCTCAGGGATGCTGAAAGGGCTTATCGGAAAAGGTTTCTCGATTGCCCTGGTTCTGCGGACCCCCCCTGCCTCTAGGGCGACATCTACCATTATTTTTCCCCCCTCTGCCTCTGGAGGGGAACCGACTCTGTGCGTCAGGCAAAGTCCCTAGAGATTGTTTGCGGAACCACATTTTCCCACTTTTCTGGCCTTTGGGGTAAGGCCTAGAAGGAGTAGAAAAACGGACTCCGACGGCAGAAAGAGTTTTGCCATCCGTCTCGCACCTCTTCAAGGTTTCTTTCAATTGAGGACCAAAGAGAGATGATCCATCAAACGGGGAATTAGTGAAAGCCGTTTTAAAGGGGTCCGCAAAATTGCATAGCCGCATCCAGGCATGCCGGCGTAAGGCCACACCTGTCCCTGCGGCTCTGCTCGCTCCATCAGCCGCATATGAAAGGAGGCGCATGGAGGAGTTAGCTATAGAATTTAGGGTAGCCAGCTGAGTGTTCATCTTGTCCTGAAAACCCGCAGCTGTAGGATCCTTCAACATGTCACTCGCTTCCTTGATCAAATCTCTTTGAAGACGAGTGAAATGGCATAGGTAGTTCAGCGAACGCATAGCAAAGGTCGCTGACGAAAACATCCGCTTCCCGTACCTGTCCATAGACCTAGATTCCTTGTTAGGAGGATGGACAGGCACCGAAGGATCAGCTAGTTCCTTCTTAGTGGCAGCAGCTACCACCATAGCATCCACAGAAACTCCCTTGGTCAGAAATTGTTTATCTGCTGGTGCTGTGATAAACTTTGAAGGTCTCCTGGGGGTGGGGTCCACTGAGTCAGGAGCCGTCCAAGCCTTTTTTGCTACCACCTGCATGAGGGGGTCAAAGGGGGGGGACACCCAGGAGGTGGAAGGGCGAGAGCCAAACGCCTCAAGATACACAGATTCATCCTCCGAAGGGTTAAGGGCTGGCCAATTTCCCCTCTGTTTCAGGATTTCTAGAATGTCTGCAAAGGAGACATCTTCAGAAGGGGAACGGGGGGAACCCTCGGAATCCTCTAAATCTGTGTCAGAGGTGACAGACTCAGGTGAGTCTATGTGCTTCCTCTTACACTTTCTCTTCCTAGGGGGCTCCCCTGCCAATTCAGGAGAGGCCTCGGAAGAGGATGATATCCCCACAGGAGATTCTTGAGGAGCTGGCTCTCTGCGGTCTGGGATGAGGGAGTGAGTAGACATAACCTGAGGCACCGAAGAGGGAGGAGCGGACGGAGCCGACTGTGGAGTTGAACCAGGTTCCAACACACTCTGCATGACCTCGAACGCACCCCTGTCAGGCAGAGCCAGAGGTCCCCGCTCCGAAAAGCTGAGAACCCCCCCTCGGCACCGACAGTGATGGCTCCGAGGCCGATGTCGGAGCTGAACTCACCAGCGCCGAGTCACCGAGAGGGAGAGCGGGGTCGGACAAGGGTCCGATGCCACTCACCCCCTCGGAGCCGACGAGGGAAGTCCGGCGCCGAGATTCTTCCAAGGAAGAAATCGGAGCCGACGACGGAGCCGAAGACAATTGTATCGGCTCCGACACTACCACAGTCTCGGTTCCGAAACGCCCCGGCTCCGAGCTCAAAGGAGTCGGAGGAGGAACATTTTGAGGGACAGGGTCAAGCATCGACTGATGAGTTGGGCTCTGAAGCATTTGGGCCAGTGCCTTGGACTTAAGAAGTCGACTCACTACCCTCTGAAGGTCATGATCCGAAAGCCTCGATGACCTAGAGGAGTGAGATCTGTGGCTTGTTCAGACAGCAAGGGAGACGCTGGAGCCGAATGAACGGAGCCAAGGGACGGTGACCTAGACCTCTTTCTAGATGTCGGCTCCGATGGTCTGATCGGAGCCGACACAGGAATTTCCAATGCCTCGGCTCCAGCCGGAGCCGAGGAAACCACAGAAGCTGCAGTCTGAGACTCATCGGCTCCAGCCGGAGCCGATGTAGCAGGAGGTTTCGAAGCCTTAGGCCTCGACTCAGAAAATTGAAGTCGAGGACCTAGAAGCCTTAGAGGGTTTGCCCGAAGTAGCAGTAAGGGAACCCTCAGGCTTAAGCAAACCTCTTAAAATGAGTTTATTTTTTTCTTTCCTGCAGGACTCTAGGGCTGAAGCCATGGCATACAGCACAAGAGTCCTGCAGGTGTAAAGGTCCCAGGCAGTACACACAAGAAGTGTGACCGTCTGTCAGAGACAGCACGAGTCACACTTCTTGAAGCCTGAGACCTTCGAATCCTTGGACATTACAAGGAACAAGTGCAACCAACCCAACACAAACACACCGGTTACACTATACACAAAATAACAATAAGTTAAATTAAATAAAATTACTCTAGATTAATAAGAGTCCCTACAGAAAAAACACACACACTCCAAGGGAATGGGAGGGCCCGAAGGCCTAAGGGAAGAACTATAAGTTCCTCTGGTAAAAACAAGGAGGAATAACAAGGAGGAATGGATAAAACCTTTAAACTAAGGGGAAACTGATTAGAAAACTAATTTTAAAGGGTTTTTGAACTTTTTTAAAACTATTTCCTACACTAACCTGAAGCCGGTGAAGCAACACGTGGAGGTAATACACGCCTAGCATTGTGGGATATAAGGGGAGCCTCGAGCCGGTGGAACCAACTCTCGAGCTTTTAGAGTGGCCGAGTCGGAGCCGAGGTCGGCTCCGAACCCATCCAGCAAGAATGAAGGCAAGATAGACAACTTAACATCATAAGTTTCTGTGTTTGCCCATACCTTACTTGGATAGAAGGAAGTTTCTTTGTTCACTGTGAGAGAGGGAGCTTTGAGCAGCCTATCTGTCCCTGGAGGAGTGGTTTCAGCCCAGAAATTAGTAGTTTATTGGCCATTTTGGGCTAATTTCTATCTCTTTCATTTCCCTGCTATAAAACCCACATTTGCAAGGTTTTGTGCACCGGGTAGCGCTGGTTAGCTAGGGTATAAATATTCCCGGCTCCACAAAGTCTACTCTTCAATTTTTCCCTTGGAACTAGACAAACTTTCAACTTAAGCACTCAAACCATTCACTTTTCATACCGACACTTGCTCAAAACTCATAGCAAGCACTAATAAACCTTAGCACTAGACCCCTCCCCCTATACTATAGAGACGGACAAGTCTCTCTATTCGACCTTACCAGCATATCAGTTAAAACAGTTCACTGTACGTATCCAGGCATGTCCAAAGGGCAGTTTCAGGTGAACTCTCCGGTCCACCTGGTGAATCTGGGCATTTTGAGGCAATGTTACAATTGCCTCATGTACACAGACAACCCTCTCCTCCTTCCACCAAACACTAATACATGCGAGAGATGCAATTATACAGCCAAACTGGAGGCTAAGCTCTCTCAACCCAAGACTGGACCAGGCAGTCAAGAGGAGAAGGGAATTACTTGCATCACACCACCAGTCTCACATAGACCTATGAAACCAGCACCGGCAAACAATACACATAAATACACAAAAACATACTCAGAGGCTCTAAATAAAAATCTGCAGAAGCAACAGAGACCTCCAAAGCAGACATCCTAGCAACCTCCACCCCCAACACAAACCATGAAACACATACTTCACAAAACCGGTGTGCTACACAATCACAGCTCTTAAGGCAAAATAACATACCCAACACACTAGTAATAGGTGACTCTATAGTGAGGCACATTGACGTCCCACTCACTAGGCTGAACAAGAAGGTTACTGTTAGCTGCCTGTCAGGTGCCAGGATCCGCCACATAACACAAGCACTCAGGTCACTCCAGAACAAGTACAAATATGACTGTCATTGTCCATGTTGGTGTGAATGACCTGAGCCGTACCTCCCTGGATTACATGAAAAGAGACATGGAGGAGCTCTCTGATCACGTAGCCCAGGCCGGTATGACCCTGACCCTGAGTAGCATCCTGCCTTCACCAAGAATGATACAACGATATATAGAAAAAATGATCAATTTCAACAATTGGCTAAGCTTCTGGTGTCATTCAAAAGGGATCCAGTGTCTTGTCAGCCTGGGATGACATGCTCGACAAGCCACGCTGCTTTGCTAGAGATGGCTTGCACCTGTCACCCTCATGCTTTCGAATACTGGCCAAGGCTCTTGCCACCCCCATAGTGCTGTTTTTAGGCAAGGCTCAAAAGACAAACCCACCGCTGTAACTAGCACAAGTAACAAAAAACTGAGGGTAATGCTACTCAATGCCAGAAGTCTAAACCTCAAAATGCAAACACTCGAGGCACTCCTCAGTATGGAGAAAATCGATTTATGTGCAGTAACAGAAACCTGGTTTAAAGCTCCAGATAGCACCCCAGCACTACCAGGCTACAACTCATAACATACATTTCGGCCACAAAATCCGGACCGAAATACAAAAGGCGGGGGAGTATCTATATTCATCAAGGATACCTACACCTGCAGGTTAGTGGCACAGCATGATGCTTCAGAGATCATCCATGTGCAACTAACAATGGGCAAAACTGCTATTCAAATTATAGCTTGCTACAGATCACCCACCATGTCCCAGGGCCCCTACTCTACATTCCTGGAAACACTGGGAAACATAAAGGTCCTACCAAACACCCTGATATTGGGTGATTTCAATTACCCACACATTAACTGGGAGAACTACTCAAGTACAAACTCCCTTGCCCAACATTTCCCAGAACTTATAAACTCAAACACCCTGGATCAACTGGTCAACACCCCCACCAGAGGTGACAACATATTGGACCTGGTCATCACCAAATGGGCGACCGGTGTTCCACACCGGAGGTCAACCCCTTGCTGGTTAGATCTGACCATAAACTAATCACTCTGGATATCCACATTCCGCCATCACCCCTGGTCAAAGACACCACTGTGAAAACCTTTTCAAAAGAAAACTTCTCATTACTTAAGACCGAGGTGGGATGTTTCAAAGCCCCCATGCTAAAGGATAATGCTGTCCAAGCTGCAAAATCCTTTACTAATGCATTCTACGGGCACCTACAAGAATGCATAGATAGTGCTATCCCAAACAAAACCAAGACTCACTCCTCCAAGAAAAGGAAACCAGTCTGGTAGACCCCTGCCATAAACAAGCTATACAACAGGAGGAGGAAACTAGTACAGAAGAGAGTAAAATCCCAAGAAGGGAAGACATCCCTGATAGGTATCAGCAAGAAACTACATTCCCTTATAAAATCATCCAAGGCTAGCTTTGAAAGAAAAATTGCCATGGACTCCAAAGATAACCACAAGAAATTCTTTAGCAATGTCAAGAATCTAAGTGTCAATTCTCAGATCTGCTCGGAGTTAGTGCAGAATGGCACAAAATACACTGAACCGACCGATATAGCCAACATCCTGGCAGACATGTTTAGTGCAAACTTCACCCCCCTCTCACCCCCAAAAGGGCCCATAACTATACCAGAAGAATGTAGTGCCCCTGAAATCACAGACACTCAGGTTAAAACAGCCCTCTCCAAAGCCAAAAACACAGCTTCAATGGGACCGGACAGTGTCCCAGGCTGCGTCCTACATGAGCTCAAAGATGAACTAACCCCCTCACCTAAACACACTGTTTAAACTCAGCCTCTCCACAGGCTACGTGCCCACAGAGTGGTGCACAGCAATGGTTATTCCACTCCACAAAGGTGGAGCCACAATGGACCCTGGGAATTATCACCCTATAAGCCTGACTAGCTTGGTCTGCAAAGCTATGGAGCGCATGATCATGGATCTCATTAACAGAGACATTGGAAACCTCCAAACACTGGACCCCACCCAGTTCGGCTTTGTTAAGGGCAGATCATGCCTCCTAAACCTAGTGTACTTCTTTGAGACAGGTACCAAGGCTATAGACGAGGGGAAAGGTGGTCCGCACAGCCTACCTAGACCTTGCAAAGGCCTTCAACACCATTCCCCACTCGGGTATTATAGACAAGCTCACCAGCCTGAACATAAACCCCTACATCACGAGATGGCTTGCCAACTAGCTCACGGACAGAACCCACATGGTAAGAATTGCGAGAGCTAGGTCTGACTCTAAACCGGTTACAAGTGGCGTTCCCCAGGGCTCAGTCCTAGGACTCCTCCTGTTCGGCATATACTTCTCAGAGGTACAGGCAAGCACAGGACTATGGCTGACCAAGTTCGCAGACGACTACAAACTAGGGGCTATAATTGACTCTCCAGCTGACACAGACATCCTCCAAAAGGGTCTCACTGAGACAGATACCTGGTGTCAAAACCATGGCCTCAAGTTAAATGCCAAAAAGTGCATAGTCATCCCCTTTGGAAAAAACAAAGTACCCACAAACTACCACATAGGTGGTAGCCCCCTAAATACAGAAGATGTAATAAGGGATCTGGGGACCCAAGTAGATAAAAACCTCTCCTTTGATAATCACATTGCCAAAGTGGTTAGAAAATCCTTCTATGTGGCCCACCTAATCACAAAAGGGTTTGCATCCAGATTGAAAGAGGTCATTGGGCCCCTGTATGCATCACTCATCAGACCCATCATAGAGTACAATGCCCCATTTTGGATATACCTTACAAGACACCTGCAACAACTGGAAAGACCACAGAAGTACCTCACCAAGAGGATCACTGGCCTCAAGCAGATGCCCTATGCAGCTGGACTGAAGAAACTCCAGCTGTACTCGGTTGCATACCGCCTACTCAGAGGTGATCTCTGCCTGACATACAAGGCCATGTCCAACCCAGAATTGATGGACATGCTCCACCTAAAGAAAACCATATCCCCTCGAGCCAAACGCTCCAGGGATCTAAACCTCACCATAACAATAAATAGGATGTACTGGAGGGATAGATTCCTGTCCCAGAGACTTCTCATGCTCTGGAACAAGATTCCAATCTACATTAGGCAGAGCTCCTCGCTAACCCTCTTCAAGAGGAACCTTGATGAGAAGATGGGAAACAGAAAGTTTACCTCAGGGATCACTTCACTGGTTCTGCTGGACAGAGGCACAAGGAACTAATCTAAAGGGACGGCAAAAGCCAACACACTCCGGCTAGGCTTACAAATGCCTTTGGGCAAATAGCCTAGTACCTACCTATGAACCTATATAAGCCCAGTACCATAAAACTGGTTTCTAAATTCTACCCGGTGCCTCTAACTGTTGATAATGTATATAGTACACTGATGAAAGTTATTTAAATGTGCATCTATTAATTGACTGTACTGTACACAACCAAACGCAAAGTAAAATGTCAGTATCACTGCTTATTACAACAATAATATTTTGAAATATTAATAAAGGAAATGCTTCATCATCATATGGCAAAATGTCATGCAGTATCTACTTTATGAATATCGTTATTTGGTAATAACATGCAGTAAGAGTACTGACGTACAAAACAACACTTACAGTAAGAATAGCATTAGTTTTGCTTTTCTTGTGGGTTATATGAAACAAAGGCAATGAACACTGTATACCTCATGCATAGCAGTACAAGGTGCACAAGCACAAAGCATACATTTTTTCTCTAATCCTAGGACTCATATAAGGTCCACGCCAGCTAAAGCTGTCATAGGCAAAGGTATACTCTTATCTCAACTCAAATATGAACAACCCATAACAGCTGCTGACTGAAAGAAAAATGCTACTGCCTTGCAAACCATCTCCTATAAAATCTGCCTGTTCATTACCAAATCCACCACTAATGAACACCACTGCTCAATTCTCGCCAATGATAAATAACTCTTAATACATTTGACAGCCAACCTCCAACAAGGATCACTAACTTCACAAAGCCCTTTCTCCTGAGATATCTTCACCTCTCAATCAAACCTTTCGACAAAATCCCCACAGATAATCTCAGAGCTATTTCTCAAAATCCCCACAGATAATCTCAGAGCTATTTCTCAATCTCAACCCACCCTACTAACTCCAAAACTAAACTTCACTGTACTGACCACAAATTCTGTATCCTAGCATCTAAACTATGGAACTCCATTTGTCTTTGAACCACAAATGTCCAAAAGTATTCTGTCTTCAGACAACAGGTCAAGAACACCTCTTCATCCAAAGTGCAGCTGCACTCACACAAGTCACACTACGTGAACCCTGCAGCTCTCTCACGCCCTTTTATCCATTTGATCCTGCCTTATTTCATCTTGCTATCATCCTACCTACCTCTTCTCTCCACATCTCTTACTCTTCCTCTCCTTTCCACTCCTCTTCCCTCTGTATGCCTCTCTCACCATTTCGCTGCCTTCTCCCAATGGTATCCTTTCCTGCAACTATTCATTCTTTCAATAGCGTCATATCACTCTATATAATAACATGCTACTATCCCTTTAGCATACGTCATCTCAGTCATTATTGCTACATCTTATCCAAAATGTTTTGCTGAGTATAATTCCATTTTTCCATTCATCTTCTGACACTGTAAACTGTTTCTTCAACTAAATATTGTAGCATATTCTTGCATCTGTAAATATGTTTTGCTAATTTCTTATGTGATCCTATTCACATGGGCTGTGCCTGCAAATGGGCAGTTGAGATCAGTGCATTCCCCCAGTAAACACATATAAATAAATAAATAAAATAAAGACTACTGAGTCTTGCCAGTTCCCACCCTAGACTGTACCCCCCCCAGAGGAGGGGGGTAGGCCAGTCAAGCACAAGGTGAATTTATGAATAACCATCTATTTATTCAGGTCCTGTTTTTAAGGAAGATAGTGTATCACAGTGCTTCATCTACAAGGGAGTCTATTCCACAACCATGTCTTTCTACATTGTTTTATTCATCTATTGATGCAGGTTTCGATCTCTGGTTTTAGTATTTTGTGGGACTGCTTGATTTGTGAAGGTACAAGAGACCTTAGACTACCTCCCTCATCGTAATGAGATCCTGAATAACATAGGTTGGACTCTTATTATTTTCTTTCACTGACCCAACATGTGCTTTGTAACTGTTCTTTATTATCATCTTAACCAGACCGCTCAACCGTCCTTATTTTGGAGGTACATTCTTATTTTCAGGCCTGATTTAGTGTCCCTATTTTTGGGGTAACTGGTTGGGCTTGGAAAGGCCCAAAAGGACAGTTAGCCCGGGACTAATTTATAGTCTGTGGTAAAATTGTTTAACTGCATTTGTATTTAAGCACTGCGTTTGTGTGGTTTTGCACTCAGTTTGGCGGAGCTGCTTGTTTGGTGACTTAGCCAGTGAACAGGACTGAATCTAAACTAAATCAGAGACATCCACTGCGATCTACAAAAAATAAGTATATTTAAAGCTTGCATTGCACTTTCTTGAACTGTATTCTGATTAATTGTTGTGTTATTTTTCACTGCTGTTACTGCTTTGACTATTATTTTCTGCACTTTGAAATCCAAGTGCTACTGTATCTCACTCACTGCACAGGCCAGATTCAGATCTGCTTAATCTAGGCTGTTTGGCATATACTGAGCATTAAAACCAGAAATCGTACCTTAAGGCGGCCCTCCTGCACCCTTGTGGCAGAAGTGTGCAGCCCAGGACCCATCTGAGCTGGGGACTGTTGGAAAAAGGCTCAGTTTTGGGCTTTCCCGTTGGCTAGGCCGTGTTAAAACTGTTTAATTATGTCAGTATTTAAGCATCATATTTGTGCATAGCTGCACACCACACAATGGGGGTTAGCACCGACATATATAAACGCAAATTTTTAGAAACAAAAATTTTCCTTGATACCTGCTAGTGAACCCTTCTTAGCTCCACTGTCTCTCTGTGATAAACACAGTTGTACATTATTACCCAGTGAGCAACTCAGCTGTACTTTCTAATGCGTTGACGCAGTCTTCCACCCTTGGACTTCCACAGAATAGCCCTCCTTGTTGGTCTTACAAACAAATCCTGGTCCACCCTAACCACCCCCACTAGTCACTACAATATACACTTGTCATAATGAATGGACAGTTTCCCACCATTTTTCCAGCCAACTTGATTGACATGGGCATCCTGAGTCAATGCAGCAATTGCCTCATGTACACTGACAACCATTTGCTCCTAAAGCAAACAAATACTGTATGTGACAGATGTAAGTAGACCATGAAATTAGAATCAGATCTCTCACATAAACAACAAGCAAGACATACAACAGGCTATCAGCACATACACCCTCCCTCTCACACAAGAGGAGGCCAAGACACATACACACACACATGGAAGCACTCACTAAGAGCCTATCAAAAGACCAGAGACCTCCCAAGCGCAAAAACACACATACTAGTACGAGAACAGAATCCACCTCTAAACACAACACACATCAGTGTCTCTGCTGTTAAGCCCCTAAGGCAAAACACCTCAAAATCAAATGTTCTGGTAATAGGCAACTTAATGGTTAGACACGCAGATGTCCTCCTCACCAGGCTGAACACGAAGAAGGTCATGGTCAGCTGCCTGTCAGGCGCTAGGATCTGTACAATCATGCACACCCTCAAGTCACTCAGCAACAAGTACCATTATGACTCTGTCATAGTACATGCTGGTGTAAATGATTTGAGATGTACCTCCCTGGACTGGAACCAAACTCTCAGATTGTGTGTCCCAGGCAGGTATGTCCCTAGCCCTAAGCAGCATTCTACCTTCACCAAGGATGATGGCCACAATACAGACAAAAAGATGATCGACTTTAATAACTGGCTTAGCTTCTGGTGTCACTCCAGGGGGATCCAGTACCTGTCTAGGAAGAAATCTATACCGCTTTGCCAGAAATGGCCTTCACCTGTCTCCTCAAGGCTTTAGAATACTGGCAAAGATAGTTGACTCCCCCATAGTGCCTTTTTTAGGCAATGTCCAAACAACAAAACTTCTGACATAAAGAAACTCACTAAAGACAAACTCAAGGTCATACTGCTTAATGCTAAGAGCTTAAACAGTAAATTGCACTCCCTGGAAGCACTCCTCACCTTGGAAGATGCCGAGGTTTGTGCAGTCACAGAAACTTGGTTCAAGGCTACTGAGAGCACTCCGCTGTACAAGGTTACATTGCCTTTCACATGTTCAGACCCCAAAATGAGCATGAAAGAACCACAGGTGAGGTGTATCCATCTTCATCAAATCCAAATACACCTCAAGACTGATGAAACAGTACGGCTCTCTTTAGAAACTCAAGGTCCAATTAACCTTAGGAAAAACATCCTTCCACATCACTGTTAGCTACAGGACCCCCACCATGAAACAGCAGACACACACTGCTTACCTGTACTTGCTACAGTCACTCAACATACAGCCAAACACCCTGGTCGCAGAAGATTTCAACTATCCCAACATCGATTGGGAGGCCTACATGACACTACGAGGTTACTGCACTTTATTAATTCAAATGCCCTGGAACAGCTGGTCTGGACCCCCACAAGGAGCTCAAATGTCCTGGACTTATTGTTCGCCAACGAGAGTCACTGCACCACTTCCTGTGTGTTGCCCTCCCTAGTAAGGTCAGACCATAAATCCACTTCATTTGAAGTAAATCAAACCTGACACCCCACAGGAGTAAAAAAACTGAAAAATGTCTCCAAAGCAAACTACTACCTACTAAGTGATGGTATAAAAAGTTTCAAAGTCCCTGCCAACATAAACAATGTCTCCCATGCCGAGGAATACACAAGAGCCATTTATAGCCACTTAAACAAATGCAGTGACTTGGCCGTACCTAACAGGAACAAAACCAGGTCTTCCCAAAAGAACAAGCCACCCTGGTGGACTGTAAGTATAAGTAAGCAAGTTATACAACAAAAGAAAGAAAATGATATCTAAGAACAGCAGGCAACTAAACTTAACAGAGGAAGAATACCCTGCACAGCTTGAACAAGCAAATTAGACATATTGATAAGTCCTCTAAGGCTAGCTATGAGTCCAAATTAGCATCCCTACCTAAAGGCAATCATAAGGCATTCTTTAGCTACAATCATAATCTAAGATGGAATGCCCAGCTGTATGCCAGACTTATATTACACGGCACCACTCATCCTGAAAGAATGTGATATAAAAGAACTTAAGCAAGAGGGAGTGTATAAATACTTGGAAAATGATGAAGGATCAACAATAAAACATGAACAAATGTGAATAAAACTCGATAAGGAATACTTTAGAAGACTTAAATTAATCCTGAGAACAGCAATGACATCTAGGAACAAGATCCAAGCTATAAACCAATTCGCTCTTCCTGTCCTAACTTACAGTTCTGGAGTGATTGATTGGCCCCAAAAAATGTTGGATAGATTAGATATTAAAACAAAAAAGATGCTTCATGCTCACCAAATGATTTATAAAAAAATCAGTGTATACCAAGATTATATATTCCCCGTTCCGAAGGAGGGATGAGCCACCTTGAAATTGATTACATGTATAGATCTCAAATCGGAGGACTCTACACATATTTACTGACCTCACAAGATCCAAATGTAGTGAAAGTTTTGAAACATGAGGAGCATAAATCTATGATGATGTCTCTGCTTAACTTAGCAGATGCATATCAACTTCAAGCAGGAATGGAAATCAAACCAGAAGTAGATAAAAACCAGGCAGCAACTGAATGTGCCAAAAAACAAAAAAGAATATATGTTGAAGGACCAGATGAGAAGGCAAGAAATGTGGAAAAAACATAAATATAGTTGCAAGCATAGAAAAATTCTGGAACAGACTCATGTTGATTAGGAACGAACGCAGGAATGGTTAAGGAGAGGCGAATTCAAACTAAGAAATGAAAGGTTAATATTGGCAGCCCAAGATAGTGGGCTACGTACATGTTGGTTTACAAAGTCTATTGAACATGTGGGAGAAACACACAAATGTAGGTTTTGTAAAACCAAATTGGAAACAGTCACACATCCTGTTGCTGGTCGTGACACACTAATGGTAAGAGGACTGTATATTGAAAGGCATAATAATGTGGACAGACTGTTGCACTGGGGAATGTGCAAACATTACGGTATCGAAGTAGCTGAAAAATACTGGAAACATGAGCCACAAAGCATAATAGAAAATGATGACGTTTATATCACATGGGATCACCCATTACCAACAGTTCAAAAGATAGATGCTAGACATAGTATTCCAAGAAAAGAAGACAAAACTAGCACTGAGCATTGAAATCGCCACAGTCAGTGACTATAGTGTCTTGCGTACAGAGACACACAAAGTCATAAAATACCAGGACCTGCAGGCAGAAAGGAGAGCAATGTGGAAGAAAAATACCCAGACAGTTCCAATAGTAGCAGGAGTAACGGGTCTTATAAAAAAGAATTTACAATCATATGCAGATATGTTACCAATCCATTTAACTCCATACAAACTGCAGGAGGAGTCATTACTGGGCACATTGCGGGTGCTGCGAAGAGCACTACTGGCTGATATCAAAGATTGAAACAATACTAATATCATGAACTTTAATCATACTTTGACTTAATAATGGGGTCCATTCCCAGCATGGTATTAGAAACCCAAAAGATTTGGAAAATTAAAACAGATCAAAACCTGAAGAAATTGCCAACCTGCTAGCCGACAGATCTGGCATAATTTCACCCCCCAGTCCCATCTGACACTCCCCAAATCATTCCCAACACCAGTCCTCTACTGAGCATCTCCAAAGAATATGTCATACAACCTCTTTCCAAGGCCAAAAACACAGCCTCTATGGGACAGGATAACATCCCAGGCTGCCTACTAAATAATCTAAAACAAGACTTAGCAAAACCACTTGGCACTCTTATTAACCATAGCCTGAGAACTGGCTTTGTCCAGGCAGAGTGGAGAAAGTACAGTTGTGTACACTTACCATAAATGTAGATGTTCAAATGTATTCACGGTTGCAGTCCTTACAAAATGGGTTATCCGGCTCCTGGTAGCCCACAGTCGGCCAGAATACCAAAGTCCTTGGTATATGACATCGGCTGCCTTCGGTTTAGGCCAGACGTCAGGACGTCAGGTACAAAAGAAGGCAGCCAACGCCATTTCCTCAGTTTTTCTTGCCTTAACTGTCAGGTGCCCCCCGAAAAAAAGGTTAGACCAGGAAAGGAAAATCCAATCTGTGCCCTAGGAAAAAAAAGGGATGGAAGGGGGGGGGGGCAGGACTGCAACAGTGAATACACTCGAACATCTACATTTATGGTAAGTGCACACAACTGTACTATGTTCATCGTGTTTCACTGCTGCAGTCCTTACAAAATGGGTTGATTCCCAAAGCCCAAGAAAAAAACAAAAGGGAGGAGGAACACCCACTGTTTAAGGGTTGGTAAGGATGCCCTGCAACACTGCAGTGGCAAAACCAGCCCTGGACTTAGAAAACAAGGGTAAATTGTAATGTTTAGTGAAAGTGTGGACAGAAGTCCATGTAGCTGCTTCCAGTATGTCCCTAGTAGGTACACCTCTTAATAAAGCTGCTGAGGTGGAGGCTGCCCTAGTATAATGGGTCCTAATACTTTGAGGAGGAACCTTGCCATGCTGCAAGTAACAAAAGTGAATACAATGAGCAATCCACTTAAAAATGGTCTGTTTTGAAATAGCTTTGCCCTGAGCTCCAGGAGCAAAACTGACCAACAACTGATCTGACTTTCGAAAAGATTTAGTCCTGTCCAGGTAAAATCTAAGCTGTATATGTACATCCAGGGAATGTAGTAACCTTTCTCCTTTATTCTGAGGATTAGGAAAAAAGGTAGGCAGGTGGACAGACTGGTTAAGAGACAGGCTAGAAACCACCTTAGGCATAAAGGAGAGATTACTTCGACGAGAAACCAGATCCACATGGAAGATGATAAAAGGCTCTACTGCCATTAAGGCCTGCAGCTCAGAAACTCTTTTACCTGAAGTAATAGCCAAAAGAAAGGCAGTTTTCCAGGAGAGAAACTTCAGGTCTGCTGAGGCAGCTGGTTCAAAAGGAGGCAGAGTAAGTTTCTCAAGTACAAAATTGAGATCCCAAGCAGGAGTAGGTGCCCTTCTGGGAGGCTTTAAATTGCTAGCTCCCCTGAGGAACTGTTTCATCAAGGGATGACAGAAAAAGGGATGCTCAAAGGAACAATGAGCCGACATGGCTGAAGCATGGATTTTTGACAGAAGAAAAGGAAAGTCCACCATTAAGTAAGCCTGCCAGATAGTCAGGAATAAGAGGAAGAGTAGTATGAGAAGGGTCTTCCCCTCTAGTCTGCATCCAAATGGATAATCTTTTCCACTTATCTGTGTTAAGATTTCCTAGTGCTAGGCCTCCTGGCCTCACGAAGGACCTCAATCACTTGTTGGGAAAGGTTTAAATTATGAGCCATGCTGCCAAATGCAGAGTCTGAACATGAGGATGCAGAATTCTTCCCCCCTCCTAAACCAAGAGATCTGGTATCAGGGAAAGATGCCAAGGCCGAGACTGGGAGAGACTGCGAAGTAGTGGATACCAATGTTGTCTGGGCCAGTCTGGAGCTATGATGATGGCCCTTGGTTTTTCATCCTTTATCTTTAACAGCACTCTAGGAAGAAGAGGCAGAGGAAGGGAATGCATAGATCGAGAGCTGTGTCCAGGGGAAGGACAGAGTATCCACTTTCCAAGCTTTGTTGTGATGATCCCTGGTGCAAAAGGTTAGAAGAAGGTGGTTGGTTGGAGATGAGAAGACATCCACCTGGGGAGTGCCCCAACGCTGAATGATGCAATAGAAGATGGATCTTGTTTAGTTGCCACTCGTGAGGATCCAGGACCTGCCTGCTCAACCGGTCTGCCAAGGTACTGAGCCTTCCTAGAAGAAACTGAGCTATCAGATGAATGCCCATGGAAGCTGCTATGGACCATAGTATCATGCTTTGTCTGCACAGGGGGTAAGAGTGCACCCCTCCCTACTTGCTGATGTACCACATGATCGTGGTATTGTCTGTCCTGACTAGAAGAGTACCAGGAGAGAGAAGATGTCTGAAAGCCATTAAGGCCTGCTGGACTGCCATCACTTCCTTCAGATTTATGTGCAAATGAACCTATTGAGAGTTCCAAGTCCCCTGAATGCATCTGCCCTCTAGATGTGCTCCCCAAGCGTAGTCCGAGGCATCTGTGGTGATTGTCTGGCTGGCAAGAGGTGGACAGAAAGATAGGCCTTTGTTCTGTGCACAGGCCGTCGTCCACCAAAGGAACTCCATCTGCAGGCAGGGAATCAGAGGAAGAACCTAGTCTAAATCCTGAGTGTGCTAACACCAAAGGTTTTTGAGGTACCATTTTATTTTCCTCATTTGCAGTCTGGCATATGGAATCATCAGAATACATGAAGCCATGAATCCCAGGGCTTGCAGGAACTGCCTTGCAGGGAGCTGAGTCATGCTTGCCAAATTTCTGAAGTAATTCGAAAGATCCATTTGTTTCTCTTGAGGGAGGAATACCATCTGGGCAGCTGTGTTCAGGCTCGCTCCCAGGAATACAATCTCCCTGGTGGGTACCAATTTTGACTTCTTTTTGTTGATGGTGTAGCCCAAAGAGGTAAGAAGGTTCTTTACACAGTCCAAATCCTTTAGAAGTTGCTCTGGAGAGTTTGCCTGAATAAGACAACCAATCAAGTAAGGGTAAATCTGAATGTTTCTTTGTCTGCAAAAAGCAATAACTGAAGCCAGGCATTTGGTAAAAACTCTGGGAGCAGTAGAGAAGCCAAAGAGCAATGCAGAGAATTGGAAGTGCCTGTTCCCCGCCCTGAAGCGAAGGAACTGCCTGCAGCTTTCCCTTATTGGGATGTGCAGATAAGCTTCTTTGAGATCCAAAGTCACCAGCCAGGAATCCTTGGCCAGCATTGGCAGCAACTGCTAAAGAGTGAGCATTCTGAATATGGGAATAACCAGAAATGTGTTTAGAATGGAAAAATCCAGAATAGGGTGCCAGGTGCCCCCTTTTTTGGGAATAAGGAAAAGTCTTGAGTAGAAACCCTGGCCTATCTGTAGTGCAGGAACTGGTTCTATCCTAGATGCCTGCTGCTGAACATCTGCGGACTGCAGGGGCAAAGAAAGCACCTCACTGACTACCACTGGGCTGACAACCAACTTAACAGGGATGTCGTCGGCTAAATTGACCTAAGCCTGTCGCGGTCCTTGTCCTTGCACTTCTTAGGAACATCTGAAGTCGGGAGACCAGAAGACGCCATACTGACGAACTTAGGCCAAACTCCAAAATGCTTGAACAAGATCCTAGCTCTACGGAGTATGGTATGTGGGTTGAAAGAAGCACAGAGAACACAGTTAGGGACATTGTGCTCAAGGCCCAAACTAGTAATACAATAGGAGTGAAAATCACATTGCGGAATCTGTTTTTCACAGGCAAGACAGTTATTAACTTTTTCTGACATTCGTTAAAGCAAGAAAAGAGGGTCCCCAACAGGGTACTTATCTGAGGATGTCTTCAACTAAAACAGTCGGAATACAAAAAGAAGTCACTCTGCCGACCGGCATTTGTGCAAAATGCTTCTGCTTCGAGCTCCGCAGCCAGAAAGATTGAGGAAATGGCGTCGGCTGCCTTCTTTCGTACCCGACGTCCTGATGTCAGGCCTAAACTGAAGGCAGCTGATGTCATATACCAAGGACTTTGCTATTCTGGCCGACTGTGGGCTACCGAGAGCCGGATAACCCATTTTGTAAGGACTGCAACAGTGAAACACGATGAACATCAGCAACAGTAATCTACTTGCACAAAGGAGGTCCAACAACTGATCCTGGGAACTATCGACCCATAAGCCTAACCAGCCTTACCTACAAGGCCACTGAAAGAATCATCATGGACCTTACCCACAAGGACATAGACGATCTTCAAACTCTCGACCCAACCCAGTTTGGTTTTGTCAATGGTAGAACTTGCGTATTAAACCTAGTGGACTTCTTTGAGAAAGTCATCAGGGGAATGAGGGGAAAATGGTACATAACACCTATCTCGATTTAGCAAAGGCTTTTGACACAGTCTCCCATTCAGGTAACATACAGACTCTTTCCCAGCTTCGGATTAACCCATACATTACTAGACAGGTAGCAAACTTGCTCACTGACAGAATGCACACTGTCAAAGTTGAGGAGTCCTCCTCCACCATTAGACTAGTTACCAGCGGGGTACCACAAGGATCTGTGCTGGGCCCTCTACTGTTTGGAATCTATTTCTTTGAAGTCCAGGTAAAGGTAGATGCCCTGGGGCTTACCAAGTCTGCAAATGACTGTAATCTTTGTGCAGTCATAGTGTCCCCCAATGAAGTTATCATATTAGAGAAAGGGCTGACACAGGCAAACGATTGGTGCCAAACTCATGGACTAAAGCTTAATACTAAAAATTGACTCATCATCCCCTTTAACAAAATAGCAGCTTCTGTAAATTATGATACAGCTAGCACCCCCCTAAGCTCAAACTCAGTAGTGCGAAACTTGGAAACACAGGTTAATAGCAATCTAAACTTCGATCACCATGTTCCATAGTGGTAAAAAACGCATTCTACATTGCGCATCTCATAAATAAGGACATGGCATACAACAGCAGGGAGGTTACAACTCCACTGCACTCAACCCTTATCAGGCCACTAATTGAGTACAATGCTCCCTTCTGTATCTACTTCACCAGACACCGGCAGCAACTGGACGAAGGAGGTTTCTTACCAAGAGAATCCAGGGCCTCCAAAACATGACATATGTGGAAAGACTGAAAGTCCTGTCACTGTACTCTGTATCATACAAACTGACTAGCTGACTAGCTGTGCCTGGCATACAGAGTAGTCTCAGCCCCTACTAATGGAATTGCTGCACATCTGCAAATCAAATGGGACAAGGATAATTCACTCCAGAAATCCCAACCTAGCTTGTGACATCGACAGAACATGCTGGAAAGAGACAGATATAGCTCCCAGCAATTACCGCTCCTCTGGAATAAGCTCCCACTCCATGGGAAGCAGAACTCCTCAATGACTCTATTCAAGCTCAACCCTGACAACTGGATATGTGACTGTAAATTCATCCCAGGGTGGCACCTATGCCCTTCATGGACAGGGGCCAGTCTGCGTTGATCACAGCATTGCTCTACTAATAGCAACCATCTAGATTTGGTCAATATGGGTACTCGGGCTTTTTACATGGTTAGGCTTGTAACGGCTGAAGGGCCTTTAACCTAGTAACTTCCTATGAATTGGGGATATACAGCCAAGTTAATGGAATACTGGTAAGGCTGCAGAGTGGTTGATCTTGATCCACTACCCTGCCTAGGGCCCCATTTGACCATGAACCGGCTCTGCTTTTATTGTTCAGAAACTGCACGCAAGTATACTGAGCAACATTTACGGCCTTTTTGTTTTTCTATCTTTTAAACTGGGTAAAAACCCACACAGGAGGCAGATGGAGGTATAAAGAATCAAACCTCATACCACTGACTACAGGAAGCAGCTCACAAATGGCTTAAAACCTTAATCTTCTGCACTAACTACCAGACCTTCACTCGTGTCTTCATTTTCTGATAAATCACAGTTTACAGTCAGTCAGTAATGCCAGTTTTTGTTATTCATGAGATCAGAAAACACATACTGATGCAAAACCTATTGTTCTGCTGTTAGTGTTTTACATAAATTAGAGTAGTCCGCCTCTTACCCATCTCTCATTTTGCAGAACGTCAGAGATTTTGCCTCATATTTTACACCCTGTCCCTCAATTAAGTCTTTTTTTTCTGGTAAATCACTGAGGATTACTGTTAGTCAATAATGCCAGTCATTACAATCTCATAGTTGTTATTGTTAAGAGAATGCATGCCCATGCACTATTGTTCTACTAACATTTTAAGTGATTTGTAGTTGTCTGGCACTTTAACTGCTTCCTGTACTCAGAGATATAATGCTTGAATCTTTTCACCTCCATTTGCTTACTGTATGGTTTTGCCCAAGTTACTTAACCAGACACAGCTCCCATGTGTCCCTGAATAGGGACACTTTGTTCAGCAAGTTCATGTGGTTAACAAATTCATAAAATAATACTTAAAATGTCCCTTTTTGTCCACCATTAATTTTGACTTTGTCCGGAATTACTGGGAAAAGAAACTAAGAAGCATTTTGATCTGTTCTTTGTAAAATTTATGGTTTTCTTGCAAAATTATTGCAGGCTGAGGTCATTAATAAAAACAGACGTGAGTTGCAGACTTTGTATCCTTCAGAAAATGTTTGTTAATACGAATCTTGTTGTTCTATCAACTTTCAAACTACAGAAAAAAAGAAAATATTTAAAAGCTGTTCCTGACTTTATGTTTTTGTTTCTGATTCTTCAGCTAAGAACCTGAGACAGCAGGGGGAATTGAACAGTAAGATTCTGATGTCAACCAGATGAAATACATTTGTGGGCCATTATTTCTGAGTTTATTCATTCTCTTGATCTCACTCAAATATCAGAGGTGTAGAGTCATACTAGTGGCTTAAATTGATGTGTGTGTGGGAGGGGGATCAAATATCAAAGTATTACTGCTATAGTGGGAAGAATGAAATAACAACAAAGAAAGGGAGAAAGGGTAACGCTCATTTGTCACTGAGAATTTAAGAGAAGTTACAACAGAATATGAGAATAATTTGCTTATTTTTGGAGTGGTTGGGCTTTTGCAAATTATTCTCATGCCCTAACAGCTGGGTGTGTGGTTAAACACAATTACAAAAGCTGTATGACTTTTTTGTCTTTCAAAATGTAAAAGAAAAATGTTACATTATAACCAAGACACTGCTTTCTCAAGCAAAGAGAGAGACTGGGAGTATCAAATAATTTATAAAATTCTCATTTTTAGCCATGGTGTGAGCTTCCTTTCCTAGTTGTTGTTCTTAGTAATGGTGTCACACTTTATCCATCTGCTCTTCATGCAAGACAATGCAGCATTCTACATTTTGAAGATGAAAAGACTGACTGACTGTGTTTTTTTTTCTTCATTGTTTTGCTAGCTTATGGTATGGTAATAACAGTGTTGTAAGCCTGCTCTTACCTGTACTGAATAATGATGACTGGAGTGGATTCTGTTTTTTTTTTTTTTTGAGGGGGGGATTACTAGCTGGCTTGCCCACCATGGACTTTGGACTTTTGCACCTTAGTTCTCTAATGGATGAAGAACTGGGTATGTGGTAAAACACACTACCCCAGCTTTTATATTATAACTGCTGGATAATCCCCTCCCCTTCAGAAATAATATGAAAAGAAAATATTACATTGCAACCAATTTGCCTGTTCTGGTAAGCAATGGGACACCAGGCAACAGAAGACCTTTTTATAAACATAAAGTAACCTATCAACCATGCTTTGAGCTCTCTTCTTAGTGGTTAGTAAAATTTACACATTCTGCCCATTTGTTCCACTTTATGAGAGGTAGTGTAGTATTCAGTATTGTGAAGATGGAAAGTTGACTATGGCTAAAGTTTCTTCAATTCTTTAGCTTGGTGGTACTGTGGATGTTACATAATGTCAAAGCATACTAACTGGTCTGAAAAAGAAGAAGCTTCAGCATAAGAATTTAAGGATATGTAGTTTTAATTATCATAGTCATTACCAATACAAATTTAAAGTTTCTCCTGAAGCAATTCGTAAGCCTCAACCAATTTCAGTACGATTTTTACTTATGCCCAAAAGGAGCCAGTTCTCTCCAAACTCTGGAAACCAGGGAAAAGATGAACTTGCAGTACTGCCCAATTTTTTGTGGATTTAGACTATTCTGCTACAACCTGAAGAAGCAGGTCTTGTTTATACCAGTACAAAGGAGGTAACATGAAAGTGGTATTAGATACCATCACACTGATGCTCCCGACTGGTTCAGACAACTTTAGAGATCCTGCTGTGCTTAAAGTTCTGGAGAAGTTCAGGACTAAGACTGCTTCTTTATTATCGCAAGAGGGAGATACACATGTTGGAGATGAACAGCTGATACCTGTACCATGGCAAAGTGTGTCTAAGGGTCCCCCCTATTTTTTTTTTTAAATATTCTGTTTTAAAGCAGATGGTGGACATTCTGTAAGGCTGGAAAGAAGCACTGTTGAAGCCCAATGACTGAAGTATTTGAGCTTAAGAAGCCTGATAAGGAGTACCTCTTGGTATGTTTTTGAGTCTATAGCAATTGCAGACTGAGCAAAATGAACTTTATTTAACCAAAATCTTTCCAATTGTATCAGGTTATTAATGTTCTATCATTAGAAACTTTGTGTGTACTTAAAAGTGTGTTTAAAGATTTCTATTATTTTATGGAGGGCTCTCAGTATCATTGCTCACTTGCAACACAAGTGTAATGTTTTAGTGTTTGTTGTAGTTTGAGCACTGAAGTTTCACAGTTTACTCGTGGGATAGATGTTTTTTCTGTGTGTGCTTCATCTTTTTGATATCTGCTATAGCTGGCAGAGTTGTGCATACTGTATCTTATGGTTCTCCCCTGTTTTTCTAAGAGGGCGGTTCCACATGGCAGATGGTACATTCTGATAAGAGATGATTGATAAGTAAGAGGACTGAAGGAGCTATGACTAGGATGTTAAGAGTTAAAATCTTATATGGGAACACAGCTATTTATTTTATAATTTTTTTTTTTGGACATGGGTTCATTGTTATTCTATGCTTGTTTAGCTTTAATCTGGCATTTAATTTGGCCTGTGTATGTAGAATATCTATGTGTAATGGATAGATGGGTCACAGGGCTTGGGAAGGTACATGTAGCCATGAAACTCCTATACATATTTAATAAATTGGAGAAGTTTGAAAGATTTACTGTTTTTTGCTAAGTGCTTATCTATTTAACACTGGGATTATAGAAAGAAGATGGGATGAAAAGCTAACCGTTTCATTACTGTGATGATTTTTGTCTTCTATGGTAAACAAGTGATATTTAGAGCAAACGGACAGGGTCCTGTTGTTACTCATAAAAACTTTGTTGCAGTTACCTTCTAGTAGAATGGATGCAACACATGGGGCTAGCGCTGAAATTGGAGTGTACACTCCTGCCTACAGAAACAGATATATACAGTATACATACTTATAGGAATGTTGCTCTGTTTCTATTGTTTATTGCTGTGGCTCAGTTATACAAGGTCAGCTACTAGGTTGGTTTTGGTGACATGAAGAGATGGCAGCCAAAAAAAGTTGTAATATGTTTATGCAGATGAGAAAATGGGGGCATGACGAAGGCAGTATTTTTAGTGGTAGTTTGGTCTTGACTAGTAGGAGATTATTACAATTGGCATCTAATGGCAAAGTGTTAACTGCAAAGAAAATAAAAAAAATAAAAAAATTGTTTTAAAATTGACAGCTTGAGAGAATTGCAGGTAGTATGAGGATTTTCCGCAGAAATGGTTTTATAAAGACATTTCATTGGAATGTTACTGGGTTGACCAATCCTGTTAAGAGGGGCAGAGTACTCATCATGATTTACTGAGAGAAACCACAACAGGTTTTGTTACAAGAGACCCATTTAAGTCGGGAAGGGTTTTGTGGTATTGGCCTCAGCACACTTTATAGCAGTGAGAAGGAGGACAGTTGCAATATTAAAACAAATCTTTACCTCTGCAGGAACAAGTGGTTTTAGAGGATCAAACATGTTGCTTACTGGTAGCAAATGTGTCTCTGTATGGGAAGTAATCACAGTAGCATCAGTTTATATTCCACAAACTTTACAGAGATTTTTTGATTTTTTTTTTTTTTTTAGAAAACTTTTGTTGGATCTTGTATTTTTCACGAAGGGATATTGCTAATTTCTGGAGAATGGAATATGGTCTTCCATGACAATGAGGTTAAAGGGAAGCCTAGTCGAGATTACCCGACTAAGAGGGAAAAGATATGTGGTAAATTTCTTTGGCGTCTAGGACTACAAAATGTGATGATGCAAGTATGAGAAAGACAGCACAGACATTATACTTACAATTTGCTGAGGCATACCAGATGAACTGTGACAGACAAGGGCTACATTAAAAATACAGATGAAGGTTGCAAAATGTTTTAATCTCTCTTATAATTTTATCTGATCACGCTTATCTGACAGCAACTATGAATTTGAGGCAGTGGCAGTATTTCAAAAGGCATTGGAGGTTTCCTACTTATAGGTTAAAAGACCACAATTTTCACACTTGGTTGCAGACTTCCAACAAAGGAAGAGTATGTTGAAAGTGTTAAATGCACTGCAAGGAAAGGGTGTGTTAAGGCAATATAAACAGGAGGACAGGATGAAGAAAATACTGTTGGAAGCAGAAGTGTAGCTGCCTCAACCAGCTTCCTCTGGTAGTAACAAGAACTAGCATCCTAACCCCTCAGCTGTTCAAGTTTAGAGGAAAAAATAAAAGGACTTCTGCAAAACTGCAGGATGACAACCAATACGTATTCCCCCAAGATAACCAGTGGAAAGACATGCCCCATCCAGCCCCAGCCAATTAGGTCCAGTTTCTGCACCCTGCTCCACCACCCCTCCTTCCTCTCATTTTAGTATTAAAAAAAAAAAAAAAAAAAAAAGAAATCTATTTTTCTTTTAAACTGAAGCAAACTGCTCAACACAAATGCAATTAGCAATTGCTACAGTTTATACCCTGCAAGTGCTCAGGTTTAACCATAAATATACCAGCTTTTAAAAGCTGGAATGCATTCAACAGTGATCAGGATCGGCTGATCCCACCTTCCCAACACTTTGTGCTTGGGTAGTTGCCTCCTTCACCCCACCATAACTACACTACTAATTGGAGTCACAAAAAAGGAGGATGAGAAACTTAATTTCATGGTGTAGTAGTCACCAAGCTAACATGACAGCTCAGATTAAATGTCTCTACTTTTCCAGAAATTAATTTGTTCTATAAATTCTGTATTAAAATTGAAAAACTTAGAAGCATAAACAAAATGTATTCTTCATTACATTTTTAACAAGTTAAATGTTGTAATTAACATTATTGTATTGGTTTAAGTCACACGATGTATTAATTTGCTATTTAATAAGATACATCATTTTATATTTTGCGTGTAAAATTAGAAGTTATGTACTCACCATAACGTTCCATCTGAGTAGGTAGCTTCATTTGTCTGCAACCTGTGGGTCTTGGATCCAGTATTGGATCCGAGCCGGCAACTTGTTTCAAACTAATGGATCTGAGCTCCTAGCTCCTCCCCTAATCCCATAATCCCCTGCTAACCCTCCATGACCTCAGATCGAGTTTGCCCCTCAATATATACCCAAAAACGGGTATCCAACTAAAATAGATCCGAATAAGGCCAGGGGGGAAGGTGGGGGGGATGGTTGCAGACAAATGAAGCTACCTACTCAGATGGAACGTTATGGTGAGTACATAACTTCTAAATCTGAAGTAGGGAGTTCAATTGTCAGCAACCTGTGGGACAGAGTCCCCAGCTACCTGAACCTTGGGTAGCCATCATGGAAGGATATTGTGAAGCACCGCAGAGCCAAAGGATGCTCTCCCTCTAGAAATCACGTCCAGTTTGTAGTGGTTAATAAAGGTATGAGATGAAGCCCAAGTGGCTGCCGAACAAATATCATCCAATGGAACTCTAGACTTGAAGGCCGCAGAAGTAGAGATGGAACGAGTGGAATCTGCGCGAACTCCTTCCGGTGCGGGTCTCCCAGAGGCTTGGTACGCCAGTAGGATACATTGAGAAATCCAGCGTGATAGAGATACTTTTGATATTGCTTTCAAAGGAAACGAACAGCTGGTCGGATTGTCTATGACCAGCTGTTCTACGAGTATAAAAGCGAAGCTGCCTATGAACATCTAATGAGTGCAGCTTGTACTCTCCTTTATTCTGATATTTAGGGAAGAAAACCGGTAAATTTATGGATTGATTTATGTTGGTTTCTGATGCTATCTTGGGAAGAAAAGAGGGATTGATCCTGAGGTACACTCTGTCTGGGTGAAAGATCAAATAAGGAGGCTTCACAGAAAGAGCTTGAAGCTCTGAAACTCTTTTTGCTGAAGTGATGGCTACAAGGAATGCTGTTTTCCAGGACAAGAATTTGAGATCTACTGAAGCAGCGGGTTCAAAAGGTGGAGCAGTCAAGGCTTGAAGAACTAGTGAAAGATCCCACGGTGGTACGGCTTCTTTTATAGGGGGTCTAAGCAAGAAGGTGCCCTTGAGAAAGGTGTTACACAACTTGGCCGACATCAAAGGCCCTGTATCATGTCCCACATGGTAATGTGAGATGGCTGCCAATTGCACTTTGACAGTTGAACAACTAGCGCCTTCCTGAAAAAGTTCGGTTAGGAAGTCTAACATGGACGGAAGAGGAGCCGTAAAGGGATCTAGATCATGATGCTCCGCCCAGATGGAGAAACGTTTCCATTTACTGCGGTACACTTTCCTGGTGGAGGGCTTATGCGCTGCCACAAGGATGGCTTTGACTGGTGAAGAGATACTGGGAGTCCTAACCAGGAGTGGAACTGGAGCAACCAAGCTGTCAGTTTCAGATTGTCCAGGTTTGGGGTCGGTAAGTTCGACGGATGGGAGATTAGATCCGGACTGGGATCCAGAATCCAAGGAGGATTCACTAGGTGAGACCACAGGTAAGGGAACCAAATTTGCCGAGGCCAGAATGGGGCAATGAGGATCATCCTGCTCCCCAACCGCGAGGCTTTCTGTAAGAGTTGCAGCATCAGGGGTAGAGGAGGATAAGCATAAAGTAGACCGGGTGGCCAAGCATGCACCAGAGCGTCTCTTGGAGTTTCCCCTGGAGGGGGAATCAGAGCGAAGAAATTGCCGCATTTGGTGTTTGAGGGAGACGCAAAAAGATTGCAGCAGGGTTGCCCCCATATTGCGAATATCTGCTTCGCTACTAGTGGATTGAGAGACCACTCGTACGGGGTAAGAAGGGTGCAACTGAGTTTGTCCGCTAGGATGTTGGTCCATCCCGGAATGTGCGTTGCAATCAGAAAGCGGTTGGTGGAGCTCGCCCATTCCCACACTCTCATGGCTTCGCGGCATAGAGGGTAAGATCTGGTTCCCCCCTGTTTGTTGATGTACCAGACAACCGACATGTTGTCTGACTGAATTGCAATCGTTCCTATGGGGAGGAGATTCTGAAGTGCTTGCAACGTGAACAGCACCGCTCTCATCTCCAGAACGTTGATATGCAGGGAGGTCTCTGTGTCGTTCCACGTGCCTTGGACCGTCCTGCCTGAATAATGCCCCCCCCCACCCGAGGCGGGAGGCGTCCGTGGTCACCGTGGCGAGAGGGGGAGAGGTGCAGAAGGGACGGCCCGTATGGAGGTCTGAAGCTTGGAGCCACCATAATACAGCCCTCTTGCAAGTCTTGCTGATAGCAATGGGGTGGTGAAGAGGAAGGGATAGAAAGGACCATTGCACTAGAAGTGTCCATTGCAGTACCCGCATGTTCAGATGGGCGCATGGAAGGAGCGTAATTGCTGCCGCCATGGAGCCTAGTGCCCTCAGGACCAATTCCGCTGGTGAAGTCTCTGATTGGAGGATAGCCCGCACATGGAGTTGCAAATTCCGGATTCTCTCGGAAGTTAGAAAGGCTTGTAGCTCTCTGGTGTCTATTCTGGCTCCTATGAATTCTATGACTTGTGTTGGGGCCAGAAGGGATTTGTGGGCATTGATGGTGATACCTAACTGTGGGGCTAGGCGGAGAAATAAATCTCTGGCTGAGCAAAGTAGATGCCTTGTTGGGGCAGTCAGGAGCCAGTCGTCCAGGTACGGAAAGACCTGTATTCCCTGGAGTCTCAGGTGGGCCACAATCACTGCTAATACCTTGGTGAACACCCTGGGGGGCTGTGGTGAGGCCAAAGGGAAGGACCCTGAACTGGTAGTGACTGGCTCCCAGCCGGAAGCGGAGGAGCCTCCTGGATCATCTGTCCATTAGAATGTGGTAGTATGCATCCTTGAGGTCTATAGAGCACATCCAATTGTTCTCCTTTAGAAGGGGGAGAATAGATTGAAGAGTGACCATTTGGAATTTTTCCTTGGTTACTGACAGGTTCAAGCGGGAAAGGTCTAGAATCGGTCTCGAGTCCCCCGTCTTTTTTGGCACCAAAAAGAACCTGGAGTAGAACTCTAATCCGAGCTGGTCTTGGGGGACGGGCTGGATGGCTCTTTTTCTTAGCAGCTGCTGAATTTCTGCGGCTGTGGCCTCCCTCTGATCGGGTGGTACTTCGGGGAGGTTCTTGAATTTGGGGACATGCAGTAATGGTATTTTGTACCCTCTGGATACAATGCGAAGCACCCAGCGGTCTGTCGTGATGGACTCCCATGCCGCTAGGTGCTCCGAGAAGCGCCCCCCGACTGCCTCCAGAGTGGAGCAGCCAGGCAACCCTTCAGGGCTGCAGCGTGGGCCGTTCAGAGAAAGGTTCTCTGGACCCAAAGTTTCTCGGAGCCCCTCTGCCCCTGGGGCGGCGTCCTCCCTGTCCTCCTCTGCCACGGAAGGACTGGTTGTCCGGAGCGGGTTGGGAATGTTGCGATTTCCGGAACCACATCTTCTTCTGACCCTTTTGGTTCTTCGAAAAGGACTGCTGGGGAGCAGAGAAGTGGACTCCAACGGCAGACAACGTCTTCCCATCTTTCTCGCTCTGGACAAGTGTCTCGCGAACCGTTTTGCCAAATAGGGCAGAACCATCGAAAGGGGCGTTCGCAAAAGACACTTTAAAAGGCTCCGCAAAGTCACAATGACGGAGCCAGGCTTGACGTCTCATGACTAGGCCTGCTCCGCTTGCCTTAGCGGCTCCCTTTGTGGCGTGGGACAACAGCCGCATAGAGGTATTTGAAATTGATCTCAGAGTGGCCATTCGTGTGGAGTACAATTGCTTGTCATCCGCCGACATGGACTCAGGAGGGGAGGCAGCGTATTCTTTGATAAGATCCCGCTGCATCCTGATGACATGTGCCATATAGTTCAGAGACCTTACCGAGAAGGTCGCTGAACTAAAAACTCACTTCCCTAAGCGGTCCATTGAGCGGGGCTCCTTGCTCGGTGGATGGACTGAGGGGCTCTCCTGAGCCAGTTCCCCCTTCGTGGCTGCCGCCGTCAACATGGCATCTACGGGGGGCCCTTACTCCAGTGCGATCAGTCTGAGGGGGGCTAAGTATTCTGTCCGGGCGTTTTGGTAATGGCTCACAGTGTCCGGATCCTTCCATGCCCTGGTGGTAATGAGGTCCACCAAGGGGTCGGCCAGAGGGGACACCCAAGAGGTAGACGGGCCTGCTTCGAATGCCTCCAGAAACACGGACTCGTCGGAGGAAGACTTGGGGGCAGACCACCCACCTCTGATCCTCAGCATCTCCATGATGTCTCCAAAGGAGAAATCCTCAGGGGGTGATCTTGGGGAGCCTTCCCCTTCCTCCAAGTCCGTGTCCTCAGTTAAAGACTCAGGGGAGTCCACGTGCCTCCTCTTGCACTTATGCTTGCGGGGCACTTCCTCGGGGGGGGGCTGTCCGAGGAGGCCTCGCCAGCAACATCCTGTTCCAATGGAACCATCTGGGACATTAAAGCAGGCTGTCCCTTTGGCCGGGTGATGGAAGCCTGGCCCAGCAGAGAGGGAGTGCAGGGAGGAGCCGAGACAAGGACCGGGGGTCCGGATGCTCTCAACAGAGCCCTCTCCACAACATCGAAAGCCGAGGGGGAACCACTCTCTATTGGATCCGAAAGTCGGCTCCCACTCGGATCCGATGAAGGGATCGGAACCAGTGCCGAGACCATCGGATCCGAAGGACCAGTGCGCTCCGACCTGGACGGAGCCGAAGGCACACTGAATCCCTCGGATCCGAAGCTCGGGCCACGGCTCCGAGAGGTCGGATAAGACAGGCTCGAGGGCAAGGTCGGAACCGAAGTACCAAGTACTGTCGGCGCCGACCCACCCCCGGCTCCAACGCTGCTCGGCTCCGAGCGCTCCGAACCCGGATAGCGGGTCGGAGAAGGAGCAATAGGATGGAAAAAAGGTGTCTAGCTCCCGAGAAGGGGCAAACACTCCCATCTGCAGCTGGGCCTGGATGAACCTTCGCATCATCCGGTCCAAGTCTGCATCGGACATACTAAAGGTCGATCTCAAAGAGGTCACCGAGGCAGGCCTGGAATGCCACCTCGATGACCTTGATGGAGATTGGGCCTCCTCCTCCTCGGGCCCTGGGGAGAAACAAGGGGATCGGAGCCGAGGAGGAGGAGACCTAGAAGCAGTGGAGGGAGAAGCCCGCTTAGCTGGCGGGGCCGAAACGGAGGTCTCGGCCCGCCGCTTGTGGTGCTTCTCCCTCCGTTTCTCCCTCCTGGCCTCCCTGTCCTCCGACACTTTAGCGGGAGTTTGAGTCCCGGTCGGAGGAAGGGGGGCAGGAATGGCAGCAACCACAGCCTGTGGTGGAGCCAAGGGAGCAGCGGAGGCCGGAGCCGAGTCCGGGGGTAAAAGTCCCGCCAAGATCAGCTTCGACCTCCGCTCTTTCAGTGCCCTGGGTTTGAATGCTGCACAAATGGTACAGCCTGAGGTGAGGTGTTCAACCCCAAGGCACCGAACGCACCGAGTGTGGCCATCAGCCGGGGAGAGCTTATGGCCACACTCGGTACATTTAGAAAAAAAGGCTTTTGGGGCCTCAGCCATACTTAAAGAAAAAGTAATGTAACTATTTAAAAGAAATTATTTTTACTCTAAAGGGAACCTAACACTTACACACTTAATATTTTTGTGAAAAAATAAGAAAGTTGACAGAAAAATATAAATTTAACTGCCAAGTACTAGACGAGCTCACAGGAATCCAGCTATCCACAAGCACGGCAAACTAGATCTGAGGTCATGGAGGGTTAGCATGGGGATTATGGGTGAGAGGAGGAGCTAGGAACTCGGATCCATTAGCTTGAAACAAGTTGCCGGCTCGGATCCGATATCGGATCCAAGACCCACAGGTTGCTGACAAATGAACTCCCTACTTCAGATCATTGGATTAAAGTGTTTTGAATTCATACAAGTACCTGGACATTTGTTCACTGGTACATCGTGATTGTGATATTAGTTTTTGGTTCCTGCGTGGTTCTGAGTTTGTTAAAATAAGCCTTATTACTATAATTCTCTGCAGGCAATGAGGGCTTTTAGCAGGTAGACTCCGACAGCAAGAGGTTAAAAGACTCACTCCTCAAAGTTGATACCCACAGAAAGGAAAAGTGGTGGTAAACACTAATGAAATATTATATGTCTTTAGGACAAATTTTGAAGATCTATATAGTATGGAGAGTGTTAACACAATTCTCGGAAAAAATCAGGTACAACATTAGTTGGTCAGCTTACATTAAATACATTCTCATGGGAAGCACTGGAGGGATTGACGAAGAATATAGAGAAAGAGGAAATTAATAAAGTTATTTGAAGGTAAAAGTCAGTGAAATGGCCAGGTTCGGATGATTTACCACTTGAGGTGTAGGAGCTAGCAGATGGCAAGTTACTGAAAGTCTGAGACACTTTAATGGATACAGCACTGTTAGAAGGAGAGCGATTATGTCCTTGGAGACATGGAATAAATCACTGCTATTTCTAAAGAAGGAAAAGACAAAAAAAATGTGGATTCTTACAGGCCTCTAACAATACTGAATCATGATTATAAAGTCTTTATGGCAGTGTTGGCGAATAGGTTTGCCAAAATAGTTCCTAACATTATACACAGAGATTAGTCAACATATGTTGGGGGAGGGAAGACATCTGATAATAAAATCTGCACCCTGTACAATTCAAGATGCAAATGACAGAGGGAAATCAGTTGCAATTGTCAGTTTGGATACTGAAAAAGCTTTTGATAGGGTAAACTGGGATCTTTTTTATTTGTAGTTCTAAAACAGACCGAGTTTCCTGATCAGTTTGTCCAGTCACTGAAGAACATACACTCTGGGTCCAAAGTGACAGCTAAGGTAGGCACGGCCCTTTCGGACGTGCTTGGGTTAAACAGGGGGACTAATCAAGGTTATTCCCTTTCCACATTATTATTCGTTATTTACATGGATCCTCTAGTGGAAAGAATTAGGCAAGCTAGAATACTTACTTATGGGGCCATCTTGAAACAAATATAGACCTATGTGCTGATAACATAATATTGACACTTGGTAACCCAAACAGGGATTTAAGGCAGGTTTTCAAATTGATGGAGGAGTTTACATATTGGTCAGGCTACAGGGTTAATGTGGAGAAAACCAAGTCTTTTAGGATAAATGTACCATACGTGGGGGTGCAGTTACAACAGTGTGTGAATATCTGGATCATAGGAAGTTACTAGGCTAATGGCCCTAGGGCACTTACAAGCGTAGCCAGGTTATGCCCTTGTTTCCACGATCAGCACCTACTGCTCCTGTCCAAGAGAGACACAGGTGGAACCCCTAGGGTGAATTTACTGTTACCCATCCAATCAACCAGACTGCTCTTGAAGAGGGCCAGAGAGGTGCTCTGCTTGACATGAATTGGGAATCCATTCCTCAGGTGTGGTACCCTCTGGAAGACAAACCTGTCCCTCCAGCAGATTCTATTAATGTCATATACCAAGTTAAGGTCTTTAAAGCGAGTAACCCATGAGCCACTGGACTTACGGATATGCAGCATTTCCAATACAGCAGAATCAGAGATTGCCTTATACGCAAGGCAGAGATCAACTCTGAGTAGTCTGTATGAAATGGAGTAAAGTGACAGTGATTTCAGCTGATCTCCACAAGGCAGACGCTAAATACCTTGAATTCTCCTTGTGAGGAACTTTTGTGGCCTCTCCAATTGCTGCAGGTGCCTGGAAGAGTACATACCTAAAAGTGACTTTGTACTCAATTATTGGCCTGATGAGGGAAGAGTACAGGGAGGTTATAGCTTCTTTTTTTTGGACGCAATGCCCTTACTTATGAGATGAGCAATATATGCCCCTCTTACCACTGTAGAGACATGGTGATCAAAGGTAAGGTTGCTGTTAACCTGTGTACCCAGTTCTCTCACCATTGAGAACATGCTTAGGGTGTTTCTGCTGATGTGGTAGTTAGCAGGAACATCACTCTTACCAAAAGGGATGATAATACATTTTTTGCATTGAGTTTAAGGCCGTGACTTTGGCCCCAATCATTTGTTTGCCTAAGACCCTCTTGTAGGATGTTGACATAGTTTGGGGATTCTATGACCACTCCCAGTTTACAGTCATCAGCAAACTTTGTCAGCCACAGACCTATAGTTTTGGTGTGTACTTTGGAAAAACAGATTCCAAAAAGTGGTGGCCCCATGACTGATCCCTGTGGAACACCGATGGTTACAGGTCTGTTGTTGAAGGTGGAGTCCCCTATTTTGACTGTATGGGTTCTACTGGTGAGCCTGTTAGCAAACCACCTAACGATATATGGGTTGATAAACCTAGCTGGGTGAGTTTGTCAATAATGTCTGAGTGGGGAATAATGTCAAATGCCTTGGCCAAGTCCAGGTAGGCTGTATACACAGTTTTCCCCTCATCCAGGCCTCTGGTAACTGTTTTGAAGAAGTCCACCAGGTTTAACAGGCATGATCTCCCTTTGACAAATCCAAACTGAGTAGGGTTAAGTGTTTGGAGATTATCTACATTTTTGTTGATAAGGTCAATGATGATTCACTCCTTGGCCTTGCAGACAAAGACAGTCAGGCTAATAGGTCTATAGTTCCTGAGGTCAGTGGAAGCATCACCCTTGTGCAAAGGGATAAATGTGGCCATTTTCCATTCAGCTGCTACGAAGCCAGTGCTTAGACTATGATTGAAAAGAGTACCCAATGGTGTTGCTAATTCTTGTTGTTGACCATGTAGGACACAGCCTAGGATGTTATCAGGTCCCATAGAAGCTGTGTTTTTGGCCTTGGACAGGGCATTTACAACCTGCTCTCTAGAGATACAAGGTGGGGGACAGGTGGAAGGAATGTCATGGGTATGTGTGGTGGGGACAGGGGAGTGAAGTTTTCACAGAACCTGTCACCTAACAGGTTTGCTACATCCACATGCTCAGCATATGTGGTATCATTAACTACCAGTTCTGTGGCGCAAATCTGGGTCTTATCTTTTAGGCTGCAGATGTAACTAAAGAATGCCTTATGGCTGTCCTTAGCCGAGGACGCTAATTTGGATTCTAGTTTGCTTTGTAGGACTTCAGAAGTCGTCTTATTTGCTTGCTTAAGCTGAGGTGGTAGTGTTTCCAGTTTAGGGCATGCTCCCTCTTACTTTTGGACAACAATTTCTTACTTTTATTGTAAAGCCTGTTAATGGCAGTTGTCCACCAAGCAGGTTTACTCTTCCTTGAAGAGCCTGTTTTGGTCCTATCAGGTAGGGACACGTCAATGCAGTTATACAGGTGTTTGTAAAAGTCATTGGTGTAGAACTCTCTATAGTTGCCAGTAACATCTGGGGTGGGGTGCAGTGAATCTATTTTTTACTATTCCTTAGAAGGATATAATCTGCTTTGGAGAAGCTTTTTAGTTTAGTTGCTGCTGGGGGGAGGGTCTGGTGTGATAAGTTACTTCGAATGACATTGATTTGTGGTCAGATCTCACTAGGAAAGACCTCACAGTGGGGGTGCTACAATGGTCCCCCATATTGGTAAGATCCCAGATGTTGGCACCCCTAGTTGGGGTGTGCATCAGCTGGTCCAGGGCATTGGAGTTAATGAACTGGAGGAACCTTTGGACAAGTGAGTTTGAACACAAGTAATTTACCCAGTCAATGGATGGATAATTAAAATTACCCAGAACCATGGTGTTTGGATGCATCCTGATGGATTCCAGTAGATCCAAGTAGGCAGAGTGGGTGTCTTGATTCATGGAGGGGGTCCTGTAGCTGGCAATGACTTGAACAGGTGTCCTACCAAACGTTAGTTGCACCTGAAGTGTCTCCAGGGAATCATGCTGTTTAACTATCTGGAGGTGTATTTATCTTTCATTGATATTGATCATTAGTTTTCACGCTTTCCATTCGTGGTCTGAACATGTGGGAGGTGTAACCCAGTATTGCTGGGATGCTCTCCACTGCCTTGAACCAGGTCTCCGTGACTGCACAGATGTCAGCGTCTTCCAAGGTGAGGACTGCTTCCAGTGAGTCCAGTTTCATGCTAGGACTCCTAGTGTTTAGCAGCATAACCCTGGGGTTGTTTTTTGCAGAAATTTTTATGTTGGGAATTTTGTCTTTGTGACATTGCCTAAAAAGACACTATGGGGTGGCAAAATCCTTTGCCAGTAGCCAAAATCCCAGGGGTGACAGATGAAGACCATCTCTGGTAAAGCATCGATGTCTACCGATCATGTCATCCCAGGCTGACAAAAACTGGATCCTCTTAGAATGATACCAAAAACTAAGCCAATTACTGAAGTTAATGACTTTCTGTTTATATTGTGGTATCATCCTAGGTGAGGGTAACATGATGCTCAAGGCTAGGGATTTACCTGCCTGTGACACATAATCAGAGAGCTCAATCATGTCTCTTCTCATGTAGTCCAGGGAGGTATGCCTCACGTCGTTCACAGCAACATGTACTATGACCAAAGCATAAAGATACTTAAGAGACTTGAGTTCCTGCATGATGTGATGAATCCTGGCACCAGAAAGACAGCAGACAGTGACTTTCTCCTTGTTCTGCCTGGTGAGGGGGACATCCGTAGGTCTCACTATAGAGTCTCCTATGACTGACATATTTGGAGTGGATGTGCATTGCTTTATGGGCTTTGATGGTCAGACGTGTGTGTGTGTGTGTGTGTGTGTGTGTGTGTGTGTGTGTGTGTGTGTGTGTGTGTGTGTGTGTGTATACTGTGTTTTTTGGGTGTTATGGATGGTTTAGTATGTATGTGTTTTAGAGGCCTCTGATGTTTAGGTAGATTTTTTGTGAGTACCTCCGCATATGTTGGTCTATGTGTGCTGTGTGTCATGAGTAAGAGTTGTGGTAGGTGGGCTGACAACCTGCCCTATATTGGTATCTATTGCATGAGAGGGCTGTGATTCCAGATTCATAATGTAGGTGCATCTCTCACAAATGGTACAGGAATGACTTAAAAGTAGGGGATTGTCAGTGTACGTGATGCAGTTGCTACATTGCCTCAGTAGACCCTTGTCAACCAGGCTGGTAGGAGAAAAGGAGGGAAACTGACAGTTCATGGTCCTAGGAATAATCTTGGTCTGGCTAGAACAGTTGAAGAGGGAATACAGCAGGAGCAGGTATTAGTAGGTTTAGGTGTGAAGAGCTCTGGTTTAGGTAATATTAGCAAGGCTAGACAGCACGAGTCGGTAACCAGCAACCCCTCCGCACAGTAGTACACGATGCACAAACTGGCTCACACAAGCATAAACCAGTAAAAAAATAGGCTTATTAAAGCAGAAAAATAGGAAGCAAACTAAGTTCAAAATTATCCAAATCAAAATGCCCTAAACAGAAGCCTGCAACAGTAACTCTAGCTAGATCAGTCCAAACTGTACCTTCCTCCCATGAGGACACAGGATGTCCTCTAAAGACAAATAATTAACTGTTTTACAAGCTCCACATTTAGTACTAGATTTAGCGGAAACCTGAACCTAGTCTATGCTGGTGTTTTTCCAAGTGCAGCAAATGGAGCCCAGGTAAATTACTTTAAAGGAAACTGTGAAAAAGATAAAGTAAGTTCAAGCACTTGAACCTAGAATTTGTTCAGCACATTCTGCTACATTGGCACGCTTTTTTACTTTTGTCAAGCTTAGTGATCCTCTTTGGATGCCAGCTCTTTGAGTATTACAAGAGACTGGAGCAGAACACTTTACTGGGGAGGACTGCCAAGTAGAGTTGCCTGGGATAGGATTACCTCTTAAAAGTAAGGGCAGGTTTGGTGCTCCAGAAATTGCAGGATATCCAAGCTATACAGTGGATGAGACTGCAGTTACTGTATCAGGAATATTATTATTTCAGTGTGGAAAGAAATTATAAAAGAACAAGATGCCTGGGTGGGGACATGAGACCAGAATGAAGTATCCTGGGGTAATGATGGTTTGAAACTGAACCACCAGATGATACAAACTCTGAGATAGGAAAGTGGTAAAATGTTGAGGAAAGCAAAGTATAGAAATCAGCTAGATGATGTTTTTGTTTACACGTCAGAGGAATGAGGATAAAATGGATAGGATTCCCTAAGATGGAAATTGGGGGGTTAGTCTGAGGTATTGAGGCCAGTCTGAGGTATTAGGGCCAAATGATAGAAAAGGAGGCAGTGGCAGATTGGAATATGACAAAAATGAGATGGGGATTGCATCAACAGATGAGAGGATGACAGTTATTAAGAAGAGAGATAAGGGATACAAATTGGAAACAAATGTTGGGAATAACTAGCCTTAACTGATTAAGTGAAAAGAGACAGGGTTTGCGTAGAACAAGAAAGCCTACAACTACTTTTTACATTACGCTTAGGAAATAAAAACTTACTTCTTGAAAAAGCTGGGAAAGGAGATTAGACGTACAGATAGATTCTTCTGTATGTGAATGTTTATGGCTTCTCCCACGTAAAGCATTAAGGTCTAGAATACGCCATATTTTTGCATGGCAATGTCTACATAAATATTTTTGTACACCAGACAGTCTTAGAAAAATGGGACAAATAGAATACCAGATGGAGATGTTGAAGATGTGAGGAGGAAAAGTGTGACGATTTGTTTTGTATGTTCTGGTAATTCTAGCGATTAAGAGAGAGAGTCTGAAGTCTAAACTAGAACAGTTAATTCAGTGTCTGAAGACAGGATGACCATTCCTTGACCAAAACTTTTTTTTTCCTGGGGACAAAATTGTCAAAACTGGAGGACAGAGGAAAGCTGACTGAAATAATATGGCTAATAATGGTTGCTGCTAAAAAAGCAATAACTAGGAAGTGAGAAACAAAGGATTGAAAGTTAAGGGAAAGGAGGAAGATCTGTGAAAATTTAACTGAAGAGGCAGATGTCAATTCTTAGGCAGCTTTAGTTTGGGGTTCTTGTGCTTAAATTTTTAAAATGTTCCACTTGGGCATTGCTGCACACAACATTGATTCCCATTCTGTGGTGGGATATTAGCATTTATGGATGTTACCTATTGGTTCTGTTATTATCTATGGATGTCCATTTTCCAACTTAGTTAAGAGAAAGCGGAACTGTTTTGAAATATTTTTTAATGCCTGTGATTACTGTTCCTTTGTTACATAAGATAACTGCAAGTTATATTACTGGTGGGAAAGTGTAACAAGTACCATGTCTGTGAACTGTTTACTTTTGGTATCTATATATATATTTTTTTATTGTTTGGAATGTTTACAGTGTTTATACCCATATGGTTGAATTGAATACAGTTTTTTTTCCTCAAAAAAAAAAAAGTTTCTGCTGAGACTTATTCATGGTTATATCATGGTTACAATAGGATTAAAAAAATCATAGCCATATCATTTAAAATCCAGCACCCCAAAAGAGTGCTCAAACCCTGAAGCTAGGCATACCCTTTTGACTGCTGCCCTTACCTCTGAAATGTTCCTACTTTATTAGAATGTCCCTAATTTTGCTTCAAATGTTTGCTTTGTCCCTAATAAAATCTTAGATTTTTTGGTAACTCACTCATGATTACAGTCAGTAAGTATAGCCAGTCATTAGAATTTTATATTTCTTACTGTTCAAAAATACACACAGATGAAAAGCCTGTTACTCTATTAACTTTTTAAATGAATTACAGTAATATTTAATTTTTTTCACTGATTTTACTCCCCCCATTATCTATTTCAAAACATTCAAATAAGACTTACTTCTATTGGTGTTACAGCAAACCAGAAATAGAGTACTGGGTGGTTTATGCTGCTGCATTTGCTTGGTATGTTTTTTTTTTTTTTCCATATCCCATTGCTGTTTTCCTTGGAGGGGGCTGGAAAAGCAAGGTCATGTGTTTGTTTACTGTTGTCACTTTATCACAGTTATTTCATTCTGTCTTTGTACTCTGACTATTTTAATAAATCAGAATCACTAAATTGTTGTTATATTTCAATGGGCCTGCCAGAGTGAATGATCTTGGAGGTCTTTTTCCCAAAACCCACCTCAAGTCCCCTTTATGATTCACTCTAGACAAAGGAAAATCATGTTTAACTTCCATGTAAACAGAATGGTAGTAGTGTGTGTCACAGGCATCTTGCTCAGCTATTTTTATATTTAAATTTTCGATTTTTTTTTGCTTGAATTACTCTGATTTGTGTTCTCAGAGCACCTCTTACCTTTTAACAGTAGATGTAAATGTTCAACAAAATAAACAGCTCAACTGCATGTTTTCAAGGCTTCCAGTTTTTTAGTCTAGGTGTTGATGGACCCTCTTCCACATTCTTCCTGAGGTGTGCACACTATCATTAGGAGCTGTTAACTGACCACTTGCTCCTACTTCAAAGAACTTTTAACAGACATTTAAACTACTTTTGCAACACACCACTGTCTGCAATGGGAAGATGTGTAGTTTATCTTGAATGCTGGCAAAATTCAGAATAAGTCAAACTTTCTGTTCTTGAATTTGGGTTAATATTTTTATTTTTCTATTGAAGAACAAATGCATGGCCAGGGAGGTGCAACAGTTAGTGTTGTCACCTCATAGCAAGAGGTTCCCGGTTCAATTCTTGGATGGAGCATCTTCTGTGCGGAGTCTATATGTCCTCCCTGTGGTCGAGTGAGTTTTGAAGACATGCAGGTAGGTGTGTGTGTGCATCTTCAGTGATGGTTAGGCACCGGACTGGCAACTCGACACCACAAAAATCCACTATCGTTCAATCTGCAGATCGGTGATCCGCTGTGGCGACCCCTAACTGGGAAAAAAACAAAAGAAATTGCATTGCTATTGAGGAACGAATGCCTTTGTGCATGATATTTCCCCACCCGTGTTATATTTGTAGCTACACCCTTGACTTAACTGTAGCTTACCAACACTTCATCCAAGCCATAATCCTTCAGCAAGACAAATTAGTAATTTTTCTGTGCTGTGAACATCACTAGGATTTGCAAGATTATGGCACTTTTCTTTTTTTTATTTACATAGGGAAATGGTACATATGCTCTAGAGAGAAGAGGAATGAAGGTCAGCAGGACTAAGACAGAATATATGTGTGTGAATGAGAGGGAGGATAGAGGAATGGTGAGGATGCAAGGAGTATAGGTGGCGAAGGTGGTTGAGTTTAAATACTTGGGATCAATAATTCACAGTAATGGTGAGTGTGGAATAGAGGTGAAGAACAGAGAACGGGCAGGATGGAGTGGGTGGCGAAGAGTGGTGGACAAGAGTGTCAGGAGTGATTTGTGACAGATGAGTACCAGTAAGAGTGAAAGGGAAGGTCAACAAGAGGGTAGTGACACCAGCCATGTTATATGGGTTGGAGACAGTAGCATTGACAAAAAGGCAGGAGTTAGAGCTGGATGTGGCAGAGTTAAAGATTTTAAGATTTGCACTGGGTGTGACGAGGGTGGACAGGATAAGAATAAGTATTTTAGAGGGTCAGCTCAGGTTGGAAGGTTTGGAGACAAAGCCAGAGAGGCAAGACTACATTGGTTTGGACATGTGCTGAGGAGGGATGCTGAGTATATTGGGAAAAAGATGCCAAGGATGAAGCTACCAAGTAACAGGAAAAGAGGAAGGCCTAAGATAAGGTTTATAGATGTGGTGAGAGAGGACATGCAGGTGGTTGGTGTGACAGAGCAAGATGCAGAGGACAGGAAGAAATGGAAACAGATGATCCACTGTGGTGACCCCTAACGGGAACAGCCGAAAGAAGATTATGATAGGGAAATGGTCTTCCATTTTTAACACTGGATTATGGGTGAGCTGCTGCAATGCATCATACATTCTATACCTCACTAGTATGATGTTTTGATTTATTTCACATCCTACATGGCCCACCAGCTAACTACTGTGCCCCGGCAAGAAAAGGGATTGTGGGGCCATCCACTGCCGAGCAGCACTGACCACTCCATGTATACAATAAACATTTTACCTACTGGAGAAAATAAATACAGATCCAAACAGTGGCTCTCAAACTGTTCTAAGAAAAAAATACAAAAACATTTTATTCTTTTAGATATCATTAATATAAATAATGTCGAACAGAATATATAGTCCCTTATAAGTAGCCCAAAAATCATGGACTTTGTCATAAACAAACACTATGTTTTCGGAAATCCAAGGAAAATTTAGACCTAGATTCCATTTCTTTTATCTCAGGGGTAATAATAGTGCCAACATGCCAAAGTTGTAAAATTTAGAGTAGGTAATTATTTTGTTAAGTATCAAGACCTCAAGAAAATTGATTTGAGTATATATATATATATATATATATATATATATATATATATATATATATATATACACACACACATACATATATAGTAAGATATGTGTAAGGTAAGCAGATGGCATTCAAGGGGATTTGATCCGCTCCACCAAACAATCTTTAAGGATGGAGATGGGTGGGGGGGGGGGGGGTCAAGGACGAATGAAGACTAACAACACAGATGGAATGTTATGATGAGCACATGTCTTCTTTATCTGATGTTTTCAATCTTCATTCCATCCTTGACAGATGGAACAGAGTCCCCAGCTACTTATAATCTTGGGTGAAGTCATGCAAGGATATTCTTGAGCACCATCGAGCCAAAGGGCGGGCATCAGCTAGAGACCAGATCCAGTTTGTAATGAGTAACAAAGGTATGGTGAGATTAGCCCAAGTAGCTGCTGCACATAAGTCTTCAAGTGAAGCTCTAGATTGAAATACATCTGAAGTGGCTATAGACCTTGTGGAATGTGCTTTGACAGATTTAGGCAAGGTTAATTTGTTTGTATCATAAATAAATAAAAACACAGTCTCTCAGCCACTTAGCGTAATCTTGCTGACTGTTTTGCCCAACTTTGCAGTGGAAAAGGAAGCAGCTGAGTTGATTGTTTTATCCTCTTTATTCTGTGAAGATAGAAATATAGTTGTCTACGGATGTCTAATAAGTGCAGGGTGTACTCTCTCTTGTTAGAATGATTAGGGAAGAAAACTGGTAAATTAATTGTCTGGTTAATATTAGTCTCTGACAAAACCCAGAAATATAGTTGTCATGGATGTCTAATAAGTGCAGGGTGTACTCTCTCTTGTTGGAATGATTAGGGAAGAAAACTGGTAAATTAATTGTCTGGTTAATATTAGTCTCTGACAAAACCTTGGGTAAAAAAAAGGAAAGGTTTGTTAATAAAGATACTCTGTCTTTATGGAAAACAAGGTAAGTAGGCTCAGATGACAAGGCCTGGAACTCTGGAATTCTTCTGGCAGAGGTAATGGCTACCAAAGTGTGTCTTCCAAGATAAAAACTTCAGATTGCACTCCAAAGAGGGTTCGAAAGGAGAGTATCACTGCTTGAAGTACTAAGTTCAAATCCCAAGGATAAGCCGGATCTTTGAACGGGGGGGCTTTAAACAAAGGAGTGCCTCTGAGGAATGGTTTACAAAGTACACAGTCTATGAGAGGGTAAAGAACGCTCATCCAAGCCATTGTGAAAATTAGAGATGGCAGCTACATGAAGTTTAATGGTGGATGGACAAGTTCCAGAATTAAACAGAGTGACTAAAAAATCTAGGACATGTTCAATTGAAGCTGAAGAAGGATTTATTTGTTTTTCAAGGGCCCAAATAGTAAATCTCTTCCACTTACTGGTGTACAGTTTTCGAGTGGAAGGCTTGTGTGCCGATAAAAGGATGTGGCGTACAGGAGAAGAAATATTGGGGCACCTGGCAATTAATGGAACTGAAGAACCACGCAGTTAGCTTGAGGTTCAAAATGTTTGGGTGAACAAGACCATCTGGATGGGACAGGAGATCTGGCACTGGGTCCAGAATAAAGGGTTGTTGAATTAGATAAGGCCAAAGAAAGGGGAGCCACTCCTGTTGAGGCCAAAAGGGAGCAATGAGGATCACTGTGCTCTTCAACCAGTGTGCTTTCTGTAAAAGTTTTGGAATTAGAGGTACCAGGGAAAAGGCATACAGGAGACCAGGGGGACAACTGTGGAGGACAGCATCTCTAGGTAAGTTTCCTGGAGGGGGAATGAGGGCAAAGTAATTGCTGCACTTATTGTTTAGGGGAAAAGCGAACAGATCACAGCAATATTGACCCCAAAGGCAGAAAAAGTACAGTTTTGTACCTACCATAAATGTAGATGTTCGAAGATCCACATTGCTGCAGTCCTTACACTTGGGTAGTCCGCTGTCCTCGGTCGGCCCGAATATCAAAGTATAAGGCTGACGTCGGTCAAGGCGCATTTGACTGACATCAGGACGTCAGGGTACAAATGCGCATGACCGACGTCATATCCTCAGTCTTTTCTTGCCCCAGATGTCAGAAGACCCTAAAAATAAAGGTCAAAACCAAAAGACAGCAAACAACCAACCAACCACCCTTGCACTAACTATATGTACAATATATACAATATATACAATATGTACAACCCAACCCACACAACCACCTCTAACTGCAGAGGGGAAGGAGGGAGGGTAAATTGGACTGCAGCAATGTGGATCTTCGAACATCTACATTTATAGTAGGTACAAAACTGTACTATGTTCTTCATCTCACATTGCTGCAGTCCTTACACTTGGGTAGAATCCCAAAGCAGAGGTAAGGGAGGATGGCTAACTACAAGGAAGCAGGAGCTGCCAAAATGCCCTGCAAAACAGCAGTGGCAAAACCAGCCCTGGATTTAGAGTAAAGTGGCAGGTGATAATGCCTAGAGAAAGTATGCACTGAACTCCAAGTAGCTGCCTCCAAAATATCCTTGGTTGCCACTCCCTCAAAAAGCTGTTGATGTGGCAGTAGCCCTAGTGGAATGAGGCCTAATCCCAGCTGGAATCTCCTTGCCATGATGGGAATAACAGAAAGCAATGCAAAACCCAATCCACTTAGAAACAGTTTGCTTTGACACAGGCTTGCCCTGAGAACTCAAAGCAAAAGAAACAAACAACTGCTGAGACTGCCTGAACCCTTTAGTTCTGTCCAAATAATAACACAACTGCCTGTGTACATCTAAAGTGTGCAAAATCTTTTCCCCTTTATTTTGGGGATTTGCATAAAAAGTAGGCAAATGAATAGTTTGGTTTAAAGCCACACTAGAAACCACCTTAGGCATAAAGGAAGGATTAGTACGTAATGATACCCTATCCTTATGGAAAATCAAGAAAGGCTCAACCGCCATAAGGGCCTGCAATTCAGAAACCCTTCTTGCAGAGGTAATTGCCAACAAAAAGCAGTCTTCCATGATAAATATTTCAACTCAGAAGTAGCTGCAGGCTCAAAAGGTTGTAGAGTGAGTTTCTCCAACACAAAATTGAGATCCCAAGCAGGAGTAGGAGCTCTTCGTGGGGGTCTTATATTCTTTGCCCCTCTAAGAAATTGCTTGAACAAAGGATGAGAAAACAATGGTGGGACACAATCATAGTGAGCCGAAACTGCTGCAGCATGAACCTTAATAGAAGAGAAAGACAAACCTTTGTCCAGTAACTCAGTAAGATATTGAAGAGCCACACTCAAATTAGGCTCAGAAACATCAAAATCTTTTGCTGCACTCCAAAATAAAAATCTCTTCCATTTATCTGTGTACACTTTCCTTGTACTAGGCCTTCTAGCTTCCAAAATCACATTCAAAACTTGTTGTGGAAGTTGAGACCCTTTATGGTTCAAAACAGAATATGCCAGGCTGTTAGTGAAGTTTGACATTGAGCAAATGGCTGTCCTCCTGTGACAACAGGTGTGGAATCGAAGGCAAAGGCCATGGAGGCTTCCGTACCAGACTTCTCAGTAATGGGTACCAGTGCTGTCGAGGCCAATCTGGAGCTATTAAAATCATCCTTGGCTTGTCCTGTCTGACCTTTAGAAGTACCTTTGGGAGGAGAGGCAGAGGTGGAAAGGCATACACATGAAGATTGCTCCAATTGAAAGAAAGAGCATCCACTTTCCAAGCTGTGGGATGAAACCTTTTTTTGCAAAACTTTGGCAGCTGATGGTTTAGTGGAGAAGTGAACAGATCTATGTCTGGAGTTCCCCATGACACTGTCAATTTCTGAAACACATGAGGATCCAATTTCCACTCGTGGGGATCCATAATTCGTCTGCTCAACACATCTGCTAAGGAGTTCTGTGCTCCTGGCAGAAACCTTGCCTGAAGATTGAGCTGTAACTTGAGAGCAGTCTCCCACAAAATCATTGCTTGCCTGCATAGAGGGTAAGAATGCGTTCCCCCTTGCTTGTTGATGTACCACATGACAGTTGTGTTGTCTGTTAGAATCAACACCTGCCCTGGAAGAAGTAAATCCTTGAAAGCTATTAGCAAACTGGACTGCTAACATCTCCTTTAGATTGATATGTAGATGCTGTAGTCTGGCAGGCCACTTGTCTTGTATCCACTTTCCATTTAGATGAGCTCCCCAAGCTTTGTCTGAGGCATCTGTCGTTAAAATCTGACTCGCCTCTGGCCGGGTCACAGAGAGTCCCTTGTTTAGGTGACATTCCTGAGCCCACCACAAAAATTCCTTTTGAATGCAAGGTATTATTTGAATGACAGTGTCTAGATCCTGGCAGTGCTGTGTCCATACATTTTTGAGATACCATTGTAGCTTCCTCATATGCAGTTTGGCATTGGGAAGCACCAGAATACAAGATGCCATGAACCCTAAGGCTTGAAGGACTGTCCTTGCAGTCAGCCCGGACTGATGAGATAGCTGATGGAAGTAAAGGGATAGACTCTTTTGTTTGTCCGGGGTTAAAAAGGCCATCTGGGATGCTGTATTCAGTCTCACACCCAGAAAGCACATGTCTTGAGAGGGTACTAGACTGGACTTTATTTCGTTCACAGAATACCCTAGGCATCTTAGCACTGCTATCACATATTCCAAATGACGAAGAAGCTCTTCCCTTCCTTGAGCCAGAATCAGGCAGTCGTCCAAATAAGGATAGATCTGTATTCCTTTCAACCTGAAGAAAGCTATCACTGGAGCCAGAACTTTTGTGAACACTCTGGGCGCAGTAGATAACCAAAGGGCAATGCAGAGAACTGATAGTGAAAAGTCCCAGCTCGAAAACGCAGGTACTTCCTGCAACTTAGTCTGATAGGAACATGAAGGTAAGCCTCCTTGAGATCCAAAGTTACCATCCAATGATCTTTGCCCAGCAGAGGCAAAAGCTGTTGTAACGTCAACATTTTGAACTTGGGAATGTCCAGATAAGTGTTGAGGATAGATAGATCCAAAATTGGTCTCCACGTGTTCCCCTTCTTTGGTACTAGGAACAGGCGAGAATAAAATCCTAGGCCCACTTCTGGCATAGGGACTGGCTGTATGGCCCCTAGTTAAAGTAACAGAGAAATTTGCTTGTGAGCCTCTATTCTTTGTTGAGGAGGAACGTCTGGCATGCCCCTGAACGGAGGCAAGGTATGGAAATAAAACCTGTAACCTTGGTGTATGATATCCAATACCCATCTGTCTTGGGTAATTAAACTCCAATTTTCTCTGAAAAGTGCCAACCTTCCTCCCAAAGGTGCTGCCAGACGAGAAGGCTCTGGCAGCTGAAAAGGTAGGTCATTGGGTCTGTTTACGAAAGGACTGACCCCTGCCCTCACCTGAAGACTTTGCAGGAGAACTCCCTGTTCTAGGCCTGAAAGAGCCCTGAACTCTGCCCCTACCACGTCTAGATCTACCCCTAGACTGGGAATCATAAGAAGGATACGTCCACCCTTTAGCAGGCCAATTTCTGCTAAACTTTGGAGGCTGAACCTGCAAAAAATCTTTAACAGTCTGCATAGACTTTGCTTTGTCTTCCATTTTCTTTAAAACTGCCTCAACAGGAGGACCAAACAACACGTCAGATTGTAAAGGAGCATCTAAAATCCTTGTTTTAACATGTTCAGACAAATTTTGATCTCTTAGCCAGGCGTGCCTGCGAAGAACTGACCCAGTGGCAGCCACCCTAGATGAGGCCTGTACAGCATCAAAACCACATTGCAAAGAATGCTTACCCACCTATTCAGAAACATGCACTAAATCTTGCAACTCTTTACAATCAATACCTACTGCCAAAGCATCAACCTTAGACTTTAATTGTGACAGGAGATAGTTTTGGTATTTCAACACGTGAAACTGGCAATTCAAAGCCCTCATAGCAAGAGTGGAAGAAGTATAAACTTTCTTTCCCCATCTATCCAAGGCCCTAGCCTCTTTGTCTGCAGGAACCGGATTCTTAACAACAGAAGCCTTAACACCTTTAAGCCCCTGGCTAACAGTTTCTGGGTCTGCCCTAGGACTCTTAAAACGATACTTATGAGCTTCAGGCACCCTGAAATACCTATCCGGCTTAACAGGAGCAGGAGGCAAAGAATCAGGATTAAGGGAAGCCTCTGTAAAAACATCTTCCACTACATCCAAAACAGGAGGTATAGCCAAAGGCCTATGCTGGGGTAAAAACAAAAATTCCCTAAGCCTTTTCCTGGAATCAGAGAAGTCCTGACCTTCCCACTTAAAATGCTCCCTCATGGAATGAAGAGTTTCTGAAAAAGAAAAATCCTCAGGAGGAGAAGCAGAAGGAGTAGAATCATCCACATCAGAATCAGAATAAGGAGAGTACTCCTGCAAGTCTTCAGCCGAAGACTCTGACACATCTGAAGCCTGCTCAAAACCCCCCAGCTCAGGCTCCACCCTAGGCCTCTTATCAGGAGGGGGCATAGAACCCCTAATCAAAGAAATCAAATCTTCCGCCATTTTAAGCATATGCTTCTTGGGCACAGTACCTGAAGAGCTAGGGGTAACACCAACTGAAGCTAAACCTGGCCTGCCCCTGGGAGAAGCCTTAGAAACAGAAGGGAGGGCCTAGCCACCCTTGGAAGAGAGGGAGTATAGTAACCTGAGAAGCCCCTCAGCTTGACTTGCCTCCTGAGAGGCCACATCTTGCAATACTAAAGTCTCACCCTGGGAACACAAAGAAACCTCCGGTGGAGCCACCGGCTCCACCGACACCTCTAAAGAACCGGCCCGGTACAGGCGGTTCTTCCAGCCTAGGCTTAACTGCTTTATCCTTGCGCTTCTTTAGAAGCGGCGGAGCATCCGACGGCATGTTATAATTGCACCGCTTCCCAAAGACTAACCTTGCACAATCCAATCTCCTCTTTATAGTGCGTTTATTAAATCTAGCACAAGAGCGACAGCCAACAACGTCGTGCTCAGGCCCTAAGCAAGGAATACACAAAGTATGATAATCTCTATGCGGTATCTGTTTCCCACAAGAAATGCAATTATTAACTTTTTCTGACATCTGGTAAATTACTGAGGCAAGAAAAAACTAAAATATTCCCCAACGGGGTACTTAGCCAACTTTGAACTCGGTCTGAAACTTCGAAATCGAAAAATCTCAGAATGCCAACCGGCACTTGCAATGCTGCTTCTGCATCGGACCATGCGGCAAAAAAGACTGAGGATATGACGTCGGTCATGCGCATTTGTACCCTGACGTCCTGATGTCAGTCAAATGCGCCTTGACCGACGTCAGCCTTATACTTTGATATTCGGGCCGACCGAGGACAGCGGACTACCCAAGTGTAAGGACTGCAGCAATGTGAGATGAAGAACATCCATCTTCGCCACTTTTTGACTGAGAGACCACTTGTGAGGCTGAAGCATGCATCTGCTCAGCTTGTCTGCAATCACATTGGAACTCCCCGGAATGTGCATTGCTATAAGAAAGTGGTTGGAAGAGATCACCCATTGCCACACTGTGAGGGCTTCTCGACAAACAGGGTAAGATATGGTTCCTGCCTGCTTGTTGATGTACCAAACCACGGACATACTGTCCATTTGAATTGCAGTCATCCCCTGAGGAAGAGCTGTCTGAAAGGACTGCAACCCAAGAAGCACTGCTCTTACCTCCAGTTCACTGACATGCAAGTTGGCCTCTAATTAGGACCAAGTGCCTTGGGCCATCTTGGCCAGAAAGTGCCCCCCACCCCATCTGGGAGGCGTCAGTGGCTACTATGGCTGTGGGCTCCTAAAAAACAACAGGATGACCGTGGAGGACTTGATCGGAATGCATCCACCAAAGATGATCTGTTTTGCAACAGTTGGTGATCAGGACTTGTTCTGACAATAGGTGATGAAGTACAGACCACTGGGAGGCTAGTAACCATTCCAGAATTCTCATTTGTAACCTGAATAGCAGCACTAGAGTTATGGAGGCTGCCACAGATCCTAGAGCTTGTAAGATTACATGTGCTGGAACTTTCTTTCTGTGGATTATCCTTTGTACATGAGCCACAATTCTCTATTGAAATTCTGGAGGAAGCGATGCTATCGTTGTCTGAGTATTCAGTACTGCCCCTGTGAATTCTAAATTTTGTGTCAGTGTTAAATGCGAATTTTCTAGATTTACTGCGATTCCTGGATGAGCACAGATGTTGAGGGTTTAGTCCCTGGTTGTCTTCAGCTGACGTTTGGTCAAAGCAGTTATGAGCCAGTTGTCCAAGTACAGAAATACACGGAATTCTTGTAGTCTCAAGTGCTACTACTGCCATGCATTTGGTGAACATCCTGGGGGCTGTGGTGAGTACAAAGAGCAGTACTCTGAATTGGTAATGACTGGCTCCCAATCGGAAGTAGACGAACATTCTAGAGCGTTTGTCCATCTTTACATGGTAATACATATCCTGAAGGTCTATTGAGGACATCCAGTCGTCCTTCTTCATCCAGAATTTTGTTCGCCAAATTGATTTTTTCAGTATACTGAGATCCAAAACTGGTCTCCAGTCCTGTCTTTTTTGGCACTAAAAATAATCTTGAGTAGGTTCTGGATCCTTCTTGGTCTGGCAGGACTTGTTGGATGACTCTTTTTGTCCATCAGTTTTTTAATTTCTTGTACTGCTGCATCAATCTGACTGGGTGGAACACCGAGGATTTTCTTGTACATAGGGGGGAGGCTGAGGAAAAAGGAATAGTATAGCCTCTGGATATGATCCATTACACCCAGGAATCTGTTATGTCTAGCCAGGCTTTAGGTGCAAGGATGTGTCCCCTGACTGCCTCCATAGAAAGACAATCAGGCCTCCCTTCATGAACGCTGAAAGGGCTCGCCTGGGAATGAATCCATGAAACCCTGGTTTTGTGGACCACCTCTGCCACGAGGATGGCATCTTCCATTTTGGTTGCCCCTTCTGCTCCTGGGGGAACTCCCTCCACATGTGTCTTGGAGAGGCCCTTGGGATTTTTTGAACCACATTTTTCTAACACTCCTCTAGTTTCTAGGAAAGAACCTTTCGGGGGGGTGGGTGGAAAAATGTACGCCCACAGCGGAAAGGGTCTTACCATCTTTCTCACACCTGGACAAGGTTTCCTTCAATTTTGGGCCAAACAAGCATGTTCAGTCAAAAGTAGCATTGATGAAAGAAGACTTGAATGGTTCTGCAAAATCACAAAGGTGCGTCCAGGTGCATCTCCTATGCCATTACCCGCTGCGCTGGACGCCCATTCGGCCATATGTGCAATCAGCCTCATGGACGAATTGGACACAGGCTCCAGGGTGGCTAACTGGGAAGCCACTTTCTCTTGTACTCCCTGAGATACAGCTCCCGTCAGTGTCTGATAACTCCTTGATCAGATCCCGTCTGGTGAAATGTGCCAAAAAGTTCAAGTACCTCATGGCGAAGTTCAGTGAAGCGTAGACCCCCTTCCCAAATCTGTCTATAGCCTGAAACTCCCTGTTGGGAGGATAAACAGAGGAACTTTTCTCAGCCAGTTCCTTTTTTGTGGCGGCCACTATGACCATAGCATCAACTGCAAGACCCTTCACCCAAAACTGTTTGTCTGCTGGTGTGGAAAGTATTTTGTCCGATCTCTTGTGGATGAACTCAACAGTGTCAGCAGCCTTCCATGCCCGTTGTGAAATCAACTGAATGAGTTCATCAGCAGGCGGAGTCACGCGAGAAGTATATGGGCGGGTGCTGAATGCCTGCAGGTAAAAGACTCCTCAGAGGAAGGGTTTTGGGACTTCCAGCCACCCCTCTGTTTCAGAATTTCCAAGATGTCTCCAAAGGAGACATTTTCAGGGGGGTGGCCATGGGGATCCTTCTCCATCATCGAAATCTGCATCTTCGGTGACTGATTCCTGGGGGAAATCCAAGTGCTTCCTAATGCACTTCTTTTTCTGATGGACCTCTTCAGGGGGATAATCTGGTGAGGTATCAGAAGATGACAGTACCTGTGGTTGCAACACCTGAGGCTTCAGCACTCACTGTCCCAGTGGAAAGGCAGGAGGAATAGTGGAGCTAGAGGGTGGTGCCTGTTTCGAGGGGTTGGCACCGACAGTCTCGCCAAGAAAAAGGGCCCTCTGCTTAGACTCAAAGGTCGGTCCCCCTGAAGACAGAAGGGAGCCTGGAACCAAGAAAGACTGCCTCGAACGAGGGTCACTCCCCGGTCTGAAGAACTGACCCTCAAGACCGAAGCTGAAGTGAAACTAAGGTGAGCCGAAGCCCCAAGAAGCAGGATGGCTCCAAAAAGCCTGGAGTCAAAACTTCCTCCCCGGAACCGAAAGGGTAGCCACCGCTCCAGTTCAGAAATAACCAAAGAACTCAGGGTAACTGCCTGCTCTGCATATGTGAACTCTGGAGCTGACACAGTCAGTGCCAGGACAACTGGAACAGAGGACTCTAAGACCTTCAAGAAGGTTAGAGAAGGAGTTGTCAATGGAGTGAAGGAAATATCGGTAGAAACACCAGAGGGAATCGGTACTGAAGGTGGACCTGAAAGCCCTCTAGCCCACAAAATTTTATTCATCAGCCTCTCCACGTCGAGTTCTGAAAGACCATTGGTGGAGTGGAATGACCCAGTGGAAGAGGACTTGGGCCTCTGCAAAAATACTTCTGGTGGTTTCCCAGCAAAGGGATCTATCGATGGAGAGTAAGATGTTCTAGGCAGAAAGGCCTTAGTCGGTGAAGTAGATGCCAATTCCTGGGGCCGAGGTCTTCGACGTCGAAGAACTCAACATTGTAATTGGTGCTAGAGTGTCAGAAACAGAGGCCTTCAGTTTCAAGAGAACTTTTGGAACAGAGGTCTTTAACTTTTTGGCTTTTGGAACTGACAGGGAGGTCGGAACCGACAGACTATGATTTTTTTCATTTGTCGATAGACGAAGAAGAGGAGAGAAATGAAATATCAGTCTTAGTTTTGTTAGCAGTGGATAAGGCATCTCCAAAGGCTGAAGGCAAAAGTCCTTTTAAAATTAACTTGTTGCACCTTTCCACCAAAGCCCTGTGGCTGAAGGCATGACAAATACTACAATCTTCCTGTAAATGAAGGGTGCCAAAGCAGTAAACACACAAGGAGTGGGAATATGAAGATGGAATTTTATGGCCACATTTCTAGCATTTTTTGAAACCAGAAGGGGCCTTACCCTTATCAGCCATGTCAAATCAGAGAAACACAAAGGAAAATTCAGAGAAGAAAGAAAAAATATATTGTTTTTGAGGTTTTGCAATTTCAATAAGGAAATGACCATCAGTGATGATAGTAAAGATATACACAAATGTGTATGGGGAGGGGGGAGAAAGGTCACCAAGAAAAAAGAGCGAGAGAGAGGGAACCATCAACAATGATAGTTGGGAAGTTACACGGTAGTGTAAAGGAAAGAAGTATCAACAATGATACAAAGAATACACAAGTGTATGGAAGTAGAGAAAGAAGGGGAAATTTAAAAAGAAAGATAGAAAGATAAAAAAAAAAAAACATAATCCCAAAAACACTTGAGAGTATCATCTAAATGTGACCATTTTGGAAAGCGGCAGACGAGATCATAGGTAATTGAGAGAGAGGGATTCTGAGTAGAGGTGAAGCTTGAGAGTTTTTGGCTGGCACGAGCTGTAATAATGGCAGAGCTGGTTCCGATGTCAGAACCGAACCCATCTGTCAAGGATGGAATGAAGACTGACAACATCAGATCTTGGGGTTTCAACTCTTTGCATTGAAAGATGAATTGAAATTTTTTTTTGTGCTATTTTCTATGTCCTACAAATGTTAAAAGGGGAGCCACACCAATTCCTGAAATGTGTCACATATATACAATTAAAAAAATTTCTGGGTGACTACATGAAAAAAAAAGTTTAGTTGCTGGATTATAGAAGGTAAGCTTAAAGACAGCTAGTAGAATGTCAGCTTGTAAATCCAGTTTATGAACCTACTTAAAAATGTGACTGCACACTAACATATGTTAGAAAGTTTAGACAGAAATAAAAAAAAGTTAAAACATTGCAAATATAAACGTTAAACACAACATGCCCCAATTAAAAAAGCAAAACTGATAAGCATAACTTGGAGATGAAAAATAATTCTAAAGGTGACAAACACCAAATATAAGCAAGTGCTGATGTTTAAACTGCCTATATTAAAGTATGGCACCTGCAAAAAAACATGTAACAAGGCAGCCAGAGGTTGTATAAATTTGTACACCAACTAAAATATGACATAAAGGTGAAAATCACACACGAGTTCTAAAAATACACATAGGTTGAAGTGTAAACGGTTGTTGAAAAGTCATATTCAAACAGTACTTCTGGGGGCATCTGCTGGAAACTCAAAAAAGAAATACTGTGCCTTACCAGTACAGCTAAGTATATTCACTAGTGTTTAAACAAGTGCATAATAATTTATTCATTAAAAAACATACAATTTCAATGGTCCTACTGTTTATCTCTGTCTCAAAAATAGAACTGTTTAAAAAACAGTCAAAAATAAAAAGCCTGAACAGCTGCTACGAACTTTAGATTAGGTACACTCTTAAACCACCTTGTTACTTCCAGCACGTTGATGAACCATCAACAAATATGTCACCAAAATCTAGTGCTGGAAAAAAAGTCAAGCAGCTGTGTAGTAACAAGCAACCAACATGCCCCGTCCCCACATTTCCAAAGCTACAATGCAATTACAGCCTAGTATGCACTACGAACATTACCACCTGCCCCATGTACAGTCAAAGCAACTGGAACAACTATCCTTGTCTGAAAACTGTTCATCTATGATGGACAAGTGCATATGGTCATATCGTTTTGCTTACTATGCAAATTTCAGTTTGCATTAATGCACAGCATATTTCAAATTATGGTTCGCAATCTTGAGATCCAACACCGGTTCAGCATTTAATACTTCTGCTCATACTTTGTGTAAGAATTATTTTGTTAATACATATAAACAAAACAGTGAACTAAAACAGATTTCACTGCAAGTGAAAAACTGAATAACTGTTTAAAAAGAAATCCACAGATTAACTTACTTGGCTGTGAAACTGCTGTTGCTGCAAACTGAGTAGCCCATGGTGGATTCTTCTGCCCCCCAAACTGAGCCATTCTGAACAGTTATGATGCTGTGCAAAATTCAAAAAGGTTACTCCTACAAACAAAAGATGTGGCGTTAACAGTAAAGGAGGTGCTGTGATAAGTACTTATTACAAACAGTATTATTGAAACTGTGAAATATATAACAAGAAACGCCTTAAAATAGGCAGACAACACGCTCAAACCACACCTTAGCTAGTAAACAAAAACTAAATATTGATTTTAAATACATTCTTAGAACAACAGCACCGAATGCTGCTCTGGGCATGGCTTAACATGTACTATTACAGAGATTAAAGCCTCTAAAATGAACAAGCAAACAATCGACATAGCAAATACTATTAAAGAATGGCCACTTCATGTATTTACTATTATTCAGACAGATGGCCTAAATAAATACTTACAAGCAAAACCCAGGAGAATACAATAAACAGCTAAGAAAACAGACAAAATCATATACAAACTAAAGCAGAGAACACTGAATGAGGGCTGCAGTAAAGAGTCTAAGAAAAGCATGTACATCCATATTCCGTATTTGCTTTATACAATGCTGGGTCATAAGGAAGCAAAAACCATAAGTGGGTATTCAGTTCACTGTTAAGACACAAACATACTCATACAAGCACATCTAATGCCAATCTGAAGCACTAATTCACTTACCTTCATGTCTCTGAGATGAAAATGGAATCTCCAGTAAAAAAACATAGGGGTAAGTATAATATGCAAGCTCTATAGCGAAGGTACTCTGGCTGGAGCAAAACCAGATATCCAAGCACTGTGAAGCAGCAACGTTAACCGTTGCATCAGTGTGCTACCCTAAAATACAGCACAAAAGGTAGTCAATTAGCTAATGCAAAGCAAATACAATAAAATGAGACTATATCCCATTAATAACACTACTCACAATAAAATGTAAGAGGTCATGACCATTTTGGATTTAACAATCACACTTGAAAAAGTGAAAATGATTAGCTGAATAAACCATGTACATTCAAATTAAAAGCTACAGCAAATAAAAATATAACTGAATAAACCATGTTTGTACAAGTTAAGACCTATAGCATATAAAAAATACAACTACGAGTAAATAGAGCACTTTTTAATTAAATAATTTACCAGATAAAAATCCACTATCTCCTCAACTTTCCCTCAGGAAATACCATCAAATCCAACTCCCCCCTGCTACCACAAGGGAACAGGGCCTTATTTCTGTCTCTAACACCAAGAACGCTTCATCAGTAGGCCCAGACAATATTCCAGGATGCCTTTTAAATAGCATGAAACATCAACTATCAAGCTATTTAACTGTAGCTTTCAAACATGCTTCGTGCCTCATGAATGGAGAACAGCAATAGTCATCCCTCTGCACAAAGTTGGGCCATCTAGAAACCCTGGAAACTACAGACCCACAAGTCTCACTAGTCTTAAATGCAAAGACATGGAAAGAACTATCATGGAAGTGATCAATAATAATATAGGAAAACTCCAGACACTGGACTCGATCCAGTTTAGTTTCATCAAAGGTAGGTCTTGCCTAGTCAACCTGGTGGGCTTCTTTAAGGTGAGCAAAGCAATGGATGAGGGCAAAATGATTCACACTGCTTACCTTGACCTGGCCAAGGTATCTGACTCAATACCTCACTCAGACATTGTTGACAAATTCAAGAGGTTAGGTACAAACCCGGTGAATAGCCAACTGGCTCTCAGACAGGATCCAGAAGTTAGAATCAGGGAGTCCATGTCTACAAAGAGGCCAGTCACAAGTGGAGTCCGATTGGTCCTTGGACCGCTCCTTTTTGGAATTTATTTCTCTGAAGTCAAGACCAATGTCAATGGTCGCTGACTAAATTTGCAGATGATTGCAAATTAGGAGCGGTCAACGAATCCCACACCGACACAAATGTTCTCCAGGAAGGGATGACCAGAAAAAAAACTGGTGTCAGAGCCACGGACTAAAACTAAATGCCAAGAAACGCATAATATCCTTCGGGAAGTCATCTACCCCTGGTAACTATCATATTGACAACACAGCCCTTAGACTTAACCCAGTAGTCAGGTATTTAGGAACACACAGAGACAGTAATCTAGCCTTTAACCATCACATGTCTATAGTAATGAGGAAATCATTCTATGTTGCACAACCTATAAACAAAGGTATGGCATCTAGGTCCAAGGAAGTCATTGTTCCACTGTATTCGGCATTTATCAGACCTGTCATTGAGTACAATGTCTCCTTTGGTACGTATCTAACCAGGCATATTCAACAAATGCAACATCCACAGAGATTCCTCACTAAAAGAATACAGGGCATAAGTAGTTTGTCCTATGCAGACCGCCTCAGGGCCCTATCCCTGTAGTCTGTCTTCTACAGGCTGTTGATGGAAGATCCATGTCTGGCATACAAGGCATGGTCAAATCCCACTCTGATGGACCTCCTGCATATCCACAAGACAAACAGCACCATAATCACCCATTCTAAAGACTTAACCCTTGCCTGTGATATAAAAAGGACCTGCTGGAGAGACAGGCAAGTATCCCAGAGAATAACTCCATCTCTGGAACGGGCTTCCCATCCATGTGAAGCAGAGTTCCTCCCTAAACCAATTCAAGTACAACTTGGACAACTGGATGGGGAACAGGAAATTCATCCCTGGCTTGGCACCTGTCTCTCTAACGGACAAAGGCAGCCTATAAATGATTCATCTCCCAGGCCCCTGCTTGTAAACATTTCATCTCCCAAGCCCCTGCTTACACTTTCCAAGGGTACCAGAACTTGTCAGAGATTCGAGATGCATGTCTAAGCTTGAAAAGGCCCTTGTAGTTGGTAGCCCAGTAAACACCTATGAACTAAGCACAAGTACTTATATTTTATTCATCCATTTACCTGGTAGATTCACTTGGTAAAAAAGCCTCCTTCCAGGGTTCTTACACTTGCTTAGAGAAAAAAAAAAATTTTAATCAATTTTTTCTATATTTTTTTTTGGTTTCAATGTTTTTATGTAACAATTACTACTGTTTATATTTGTTCTCTGTAAATCCTCTATTAATCTTTTAATGTTTTTTAATGTTTTTCTGGAGCTTTTCTCCCCGGGCCTCTACTGAAAATGGACATGTATCCAGATAGACTAGCCCGGTCAACAAATGTAAAATAAATAAAATAAATAAAGTGTGCAAATGAAGACTGAGGGAATCAAACACAGTATTAACAAGTGTAGCCTTAAGCTATTCTGTTAAAGTGACAAAGCGTAAAAAGCAAAACCCAGGGACTGTGTAACTAGAAACATTACAACTTCCTCTAAAATATGTAATTGTACCAGTATCATACATGTGTACAGTACTTCTACTAAATGCCTGCCTTTCCCTGTACAGTAATAGCTCAGAATTCACACAGTCGAAAGGAAACCTTAAATGTAAAAAAGGGCCACATGGTGCATTAGTATCACAGGTGCAGGAAATGCAGTGAACTCCCACATTAAATATAATGCAAAAGAAAGTGAGTGTTATGCATTCAGCTAGCCAACATACATCTTGCAGTTTCTGCAGAGGACTAAAGCTCTCAGCTGTTAATGAGATACTTCCTGTGTCAAAGGTAAAAGGTCTGATTCTTTCTACCATCACTGGCCTACTGTGCGACTCTGAACAAGTCACTAAGCCACTCATTGTTCTGAGGTTGCGCCTAAAATGGGACAGTTGCATCCAATGGGCTTACCCGGTCAACAAACAAATGTGTAACTATATGTACGCTTGACAGACTGTTTGCTGTATGCCCCAAGGATTTTCTACACTGCAGCATGCATGGAATACTTTAAGACATATCTTAACTGGAGATGTCCAACACCTCAGTCCACGAACAGTGGTTCCATTGCAAACAAACCCATCACTTTTGATTAGTAGCAGTCGCACAACCATTCTGAAATTGGCCAAGTATAAATAAATAATGCAAGAATCCCACTGCCTAAATAAGAAAGCAAATAATCATTAAGTGTAACCACAGAGGCGTAGCCTATAAACTGCCTGATATTCTCTGTCTGTACCTCTCAACCTCTTGGCAGATTAAATCTGATCTGGACAATGCTTAAATGAATGGGGTAATAAGGCCAAAAACAGGGAAAGATTTTAAATATTGCTGTTATAAACTTAAAAAGTTTCTAGAATAACAGAAATTGTGTTATTATGCATTTTCTGAAGGATATGAAGTCTGAAACTCAAATGTATGTCATTAGTGGCTTCAATCCTCATTCATTTGCAGGAGGACCACAAATTTTATGAGGAAGAGACCAAAATATACAGCAAAAAGGTGGACAGTTGAGAGGTACGTCCTTGTCACTGGCAATAATCTACTTGGTACAGCTGTACATGGCCCAGCTTTTTTCTTTTACTTTGCCTTGTTTCCCTAGCCTGTAACCTTCCCAAAAGCATGATATCCATGTCCCAGAGAGTGGGAATTCAGCCTCCAAACCCACTCATGGAAGAAGGTTGCCAACCATCCACACAGGCATTGGAGGTAGTTGGGTAAGAATTTTGCATTTTTATTTAACCTAACCCCATCTCGTTGTAGTGAAAGTCCCACCAAATGCTCAGCTATGCTCCACCACTTCCAAACAGGCATGTTCGTTTGCATGATAGGTCAAGGAGCTACCATCATTGGCTTGGGCTGTCACAAAGCATGATCCTCCTGACTGGCTACTGCTTTCAGTGGTGTGTGTGACCTCTGATTGGAGCAGCAGAAATAGCCAGTCCAGCAACCACCACCCCAACCTTGTCTGCATTCCCATCAATTTTCAGAACTGCTACTCAATCCCAGGGTGTCTAGGCCTTAGTTATGGTTTTATCCCACTGGGATGCTAGTCGTGAAGGACATATGGACTACATTTTTTTCCTACAGTGGCTTAAACAATACACAAAGAAGGATCCCTGTATGGAGTTCCTATATCAGGATATCAAAAAGTTATATTTACTTGGGATCTGCAGCAACGTTTCACTTCAGCTCCATAACAGAGTGCTCAACAATAATGTGGTTGGTACACTGAATGATAAAAGTGCTGAAGTGCCCCAAATTCTAAACACAGTGTGGCATAGCTAACTTTCAGTCTTTGCCAGCAGAAGTGGTTAAGTACAAAAACTATTATAAGGAGCTTATGTATGTACACAAGAAGACAAGCTGTGCAAAGACGTACAGTACAAAGACTGTACCTATTCTGCCACTCTTCCTCCCTCCCTCTATTCCCCTTGTGGTTTTGGTGCGTCTTTTATACCAGGATGGGAAAGTACAGTTGTGTACACTTACCATAAATGTAGATGTTTGAGTGTATTCACTGTTGCAGTCATTACATTTGGGTAATCTGCTGGCAGGTTGCCCTCTGTCGGCCAGATTAACAAAGTCTTGGGTCCTGCATCGGTTGCTGTCTCTTCTTCCATGACGTCAGGTCATCAGGGGTATAAAACATGCAGCTGACACCACTGTATCAGTTTTTCTTGCCCCAGATGTCAGGTGCCCCCCAAATTGGGAGCAAATAAAATTAAAAACACAGAAAATATACCTCCAATCCCAAAAGCAAATACACCAAAAAGGCTTTTAAACATAGTGAAAGAAAGTAGAGGTACAGCCAGAGAAAAGTAGGGGGCTGGAGGGAGGGTAACCAGGACTGCAACAGTGAATACACTCGAACATCCGCATTTATGGTAAGTGTACACAACTGTACTATGTTCTTCGTGTTTCACTGTTGCAGTCATTACATTTTTGTAGATTCCCAAAGCTATGGTTGGTTGGATGGAATTATACAGCATTAGGACCAGCTCTAAGGCCGTGCAGGGCAGCAGTGGCAAAGCCAGCTCTGGATTTAGAGAAAAGTGGTAAATGGTAATGTTTGTTGAACGTATGAACTGAGCTCCAGGTAGCAGCATCTAGAATGTCCCTGGTAGGAACACCTCTGAGAAAGGCTGTGGAAGTAGATGCAGCCCTGGTGGAATGGGATTTGATCCCCTGGGGGATAGCTTTTCCATGGTGCATATAGCAGAAACAAATACAATGGCTTATCCATTTGGAAATGGTCTGCTTTGAAAAAGCCTTTCCCTCTACCTATGCAGCAAATGCCACCAGCAGTTGTTCAAATTTTCTTTGAGATTTTGTCCTAAGTAAAATCTAAGTTGTCTGTGTACATCCAATGAATGCAGAATCCGCTCCCCCTTGTTCTGTGGATTGGGAAAGAAAGTTGGCAAATGAATGGTCTGATTAAGAGCCACACTGGATACCACCTTAGGCATGAAGGATGGATTGGTCTTGAGAGATACCCTGTCTGCATGAAAAATGATGAAAGGCTCCACTGCCATAAGAGCCTGTAATTCGGAAATCCTTCTAGCTGAAGTGACTGCTAAAAGGAAAGCTGTTTTCCAGGAGAGAAATTTTAAGTCTGCAGTAGCAGCTGGCTCGAAAGGAGGGAAAGTGAGTTTTTCCAATACAAAATTGAGGTCCCAGGCAGGGGTTGGAGCTCTCCTGGGTGGTCTTAAGTTTTTGGCCCCTCTGAGATACTGCTTTAGCAAAGGATGAGAGAAGAGAGGAGGGTCTGTGTTGTAATGCACTGAAATAGCAGAGGCATGGATTTTTATAGAAGAAAAGGACAGGCCCTTGTGAAGCATCTCAGTTAAGTATTGTAAAATCTGAGGAATGTTGGGCACTGCTGTGCTTATCCCTTAAGACCGATTCCAGGCACAGAATCTTTTCCATTTGTCAGCGTAAGATTTTCTAGTGCTAGGCCTTCTCGCCTCCAAAATGACATCCATCACAGGTTTGCTGAGGGATGCTATGGGTGAATTTAGGTGATTAGCCACGCTGCAAATTCAACGTTTGGAGCAGAGTGTGCAGAATTTGGTTGTTCTGCTGAGACAGTAAGTAAGGTGTCTGAGGCAGATACCACGGTGGAAGGTGAGACACATTGTGCAGGAGTGGGTTCCAGTGTTGGCGAGGCCAGTCTGGAGCAATCAAAATCATTTTTGGTTTGTCCTGCTTGATTTTTAGTAGAACATTGGAGAGCAGAGGCAGAGGGGGAAAGGCATAGACTGATAGGTTTTTCCAGCTGAAGGATAGTGCATCCATTTTCCAGGCTTTTTTGTGATGAGTTCTTGTGCAAAATATGTCCAACTGATAGTTCTGGGGTGAGGCAAAAAGATCTTTGTCTGGGCTCCTCCATTTGTGTGCCAACATGCTGAAAATCAGTGGTTCCAGTTTCCATTCGTGTGGGTCCATGAGATTTCTGCTTAGTTTGTCTGCCAGAGTATTTAACTTTCCTGGCAGGAATTGAGCTTGTAGTTGTACTTGATAGGCCAAGGCCGGGTTCCACAATGCCATGGCTAGTCTGCAAAGGGGGTAGGAGTGTGTACCCCCCTGCTTGTTTATGTACCACATAGCCGTGGTGTTGTCTGTCTTTATCATTAATTGTCCTGGATGAAGGTAGGCCTTGAAGGCTAGCAGTGCATTCTGTACAGCTAGCATTTCTTTTTGACTGATATGAAGGTGCATTTGATTTGGGCTCCATTTGCCCTGAATGCACTTCCCTGCCAGATGTGCCCCCAAAGCATAGTCTGATGCGTCTGTAGTTAGGGTTTGGGTGGCAGGGGGTGGTGTGAATGGCAGTCCCTTGTTTTGGTGGCAGGCCTCTGCCCACCATAGGAACTCTAGTTGCAGGCAAGGTACAACAGGAATCATTGTTTCCAGGCTGTGACAATGCTGACTCCACAGACTTTTTAAGTACCACTGAAGTTTCCTCATATGCAGTCTTGCATTTGGAATTAGAAGAATGCAGGAGGCTATGAACCCCAAGGCTTGCAGTATTTGCCTTGCAGAAAGCAGGGTTTTTGTGGCCACCTGTTTGAAGCAAGTCACCAATTGAATTTACTTCTCTGGCATTAGGAAAGCCATCTGGGCAGCTGTATTCAGGCTTGCACCCAGGAATGTAATTTTTTGAGAGGGTACCAGTTGTGATTTATTTTCGTTTATAGTGTACCCTAGACAAGTTAGAACCATTTTTACAAACACCAGATGGTTTAGAAGAGTGTCCTTGTTTTCTGCCTGAATTAAGACAATTGTCCAGGTATGGATATATTTGAATATTTCTTTGCCTGCAAAATGCAATTACTGGAGCCAGGCACTTTGTAAGCCTCTTTTAAGTCTAGAGTTGCCAACCAGGCATCTTTGCCTACCATAGGAAATAACTGGTGAAGAGTCAGCATCTTGAATTTTGGTATGTCCAGAAAGATATTTAGAGTAGTTAAGTCCAGAATTGGAAGCCATGATTTGTCTTTTCTGGGTACCAGGAAAAGTCTGTAATAGAAACCATGTCCCTTTTCCTTTTCTGGTACTGGTTGAACAGCCCCCATGCTCATGAGGGAAAGTACTTGTTTCTGGGCCTCTGTCCACTGATTTGGGGGCAGGTCTGGCCATCCGTTTGGAATTGGCAACATGTGGAAATGGAATCTGTATCCCTGGGATACTATATTTAAAACCCATTTGTCCTGGGTTATAAGTTGCCCGTTTCTTGCATGAAGAGCCAGTTTCCCCCCCAAAGGGGCGGCTAAAAGGTAAGTCCTTGGTAAGCGTAAAGGGAAGTCATTGAGACTGCTTACTATAGGGAGGTGTCTTGTTGTTTCCAGATTTGGAAGAGGAGGCACCCCATTGTTTTGTTCTGAAAGTCCCTTGTGACTGAAACCTGGACCTTTGTAGTGTCTGGGTTTGACTTGAGTGGCTCTCTAAGGAACTGGAAAGGACCAGTTCTTAGTAGGCCAGTGCCTACTAAATCTTGGATGTTGCACTTGTAAGAAATCTTTCACAGTTTGCATAGACTTAGCTTTATCTTATTTAAAACTTCTTCAGCCTTATTACCAAAGAGATGGTCCTGTTGTAAAGGAGCATCCAACAATTTTGCTTTAACAGGATCAGGCAGATTTTGCTCTTTAAGCCAAGCATGTCTTCTTAGCACAGACCCAGTTACAGCAGCCCTGCAAGAGGCCTCCAAAGAATCAAAACCACATTGCAAAGTATGTTTTCCAACTTGTTCAGCTGAATGCAATAAATCCTGCAAATCTTTGTTTTCCACACAGTCAGAAATTAGCATCATTTTTTGTTTAAGCATTCCCATGATATGCTGCTATTTTAGCATATGAAATTGACAGTTTAAAGCCCTGATTGTCAAGGTGGCAGAAGTGTAAACTTTCTTACCCCATCTATCCAGCCCTGGACTCTCTATCAGAAGGGGTAGGAATTTTAGCAGTAGAAGCATTAATGCCCTTGGGACCCTGAGAAATGGTTTCAGGATCTGCAACAGGATTTTTGAAAAGGAATTTGTGGGAGTCAGGAACCCTGTAGTATCTGTCTGGCTTACTAGGAGTCAGAGGCAGAGAATCAGGAGCCATACTAGATTCTGAAAAAACATCATCAACAATGTCTAGAACAGGAGGTATAACCAAAGGCCTATGCTGAGGAAGAAGAAGAAAATCCCTAAATCTCTTTTTAGATTCAGAGAAATCCTGACTTTCCCAGAGGAAATGTTCCCTTAAGGTATGCAAAGTTTCCCCAAAAGAAAAATCCTCAGGGGGAGAAGCAGAAGGAATGGAGTCTTCTGCATCAGAATCCTCATAAGTGGGTATAGACAATTCCTGTTCATTAGAAGCGTCAGAAGAAATAGAATCCTGTTCAGAAGATTCATAATCAATGTCTTGCCTAGGCCTCTTAGAAGGGGGTGGTTGGTTACTCTTGATCAGAGTAATTAAATCTTCAGCCATTTTGATAATTTGTTTTTTTGGGCATAGGGGCCTGAACATATGGCGCAGGCGTCGGTTTTGAAGATGGCATCGGTCTAATGTACAAATCTGTAGGCCTGAAAACACCCTCAGAAGCCGGTGCCTGCACAGTGGCTCCAGACCCATCCAAGATAGAGACATCCGCTGGTTCCACAACTGCAGCATCTCGCGGCATACCAATGGATCTCAGTAGAGGCCTGCGAATCAGAAGTAGCAGGTATCAGGGGCTGCGAAAGCACCTCACTGAGTACCGGCGAACTGGCGACTGGCTTAGTAGAAGCATCGTCGGCAGTTTTGGACCTAAACGGCCTGTCTCTGCCTTTCTCTTTGTGGTTTTTAGGTATTCCCGTAGTCAGATTGCTAACCGACGACATTTCTGGATAATTAAAGCGTGAGCCAAAATATTTAGAAGCAAAAAAGTACCGACGTTTGATAGTGCGTTGATTAAATAAAGCACAAAACTGACAGCAAGGCACGTTGTGGTCAGGGCCTAGGCAAGGAATACAGTATAAATGAAAATCCTTATGAGGTATTTGCTTCCCACAAGTAATGCAATTATTAACTTTTACTGACATCGGTAAGGAGCAAGAAAAAGTTTCCCCAATGGGGTACTTAGCTTTTTAGTTCAAGACTTCGGATCTAAGACTCGAAATCGAAAATTTCAGGAGTCGGTCGACCGGCACTTGCGAACTGCTTCTGCTTCATAGGTTCATAGGTTCATACTAGGCTATCTGCCCTAGGGCATTTATAAGCCTAGCCAGAGTGTGTGTGGCTTTCACCACCCCTTAGGATGAGAATACTATACCCATTAGTTTGCTGTGACTCTGTCCAGCAGTGATACAGAGATGATTCCCGGGGTAAACCTACGATCTCCCATCCACTCGTCAAGATTTCTCTGGAACAGAGTCAGTGAGGGGCTCTGCCTCACATGGACTGGGATTCTGTTCCATAGTGTAGGGAGTCTCTGGGTGATGAATCTGTCCCTCCAGCACATCCTATTTATATCCGTGTTGAGGTTTAAGTCTCTTGCTCTCGTGGTTCTGGTGGATTTGGATTTTTTGAGGTGGAGCATGTCCATTAATTCCGGGTTGGACATGGCCTTGTATGTCAGGCACAGATCACCTCTGAGCAGACGGTATGCGACTGAATAGAGCTGGAGTTTCTTCAGTCGGGCATCGTATGACATATGTTTGAGCCCCTTTATCCTTTTGGTGAGGAACTTTTGGGGTCTTTCCAACTGCTGCAGGTGTCGGGTAAGGTACATTCGAATGGGGCGTTGTACTCTATCATTGGTCTGATAAGTGAAGAGTACAGGGGTACAATGACCTCTCCTGATCTGGATGTGAATCCCTTCATGATCAGGTGGGCAATGTAGAAGGTCTTCCTAACCACTTTGGCAATGTGAGTGTCAAAAGAGAGGTTACTGTCAACTTGGGTCCCCAGGTCCCTGATAACTTCTTCTGTGTTTAATGGATTACCACCTATGTGGTAATTAGGGTTACATTGTTTTTCCCAAAGGGTATGACTATACATTTTTGGCATTTAGCTTAAGGCCATGGCTCTGGCACCAGTTATCCATTTCTATGAGACCTTTCTGGAGGATGTCTGTGTCTGATGGAGTGTCAATTATGGTGCCCAGTTTGCAGTCATCTGCAAATTTTGTCAGCCACAATCCCCTATGTTTGCCTGCACTTCAGAAAAATAAATGCCGAACAAGAGGGGCCCAGGACTGAGCCCTGTGGGACACCGCTCGTGACCGGCTTAGAGTCTGACATGGCACCAGCAACTCTAACCCTGTGTGTTCTGTCCTTGAGCCAGTTTGCAACCCATCTTGTGACATATGGGTTTACATCTAAGCTGGTGAGCTTTTCTATGATGCCCAAGTGGGGTATTGTGTCGAACGCTTTTGCTAGGTCAAGGTAGGCTGTGTGAACTGCCTTACCCTCATCAATGGCCTTAGTGACTGTTTCGAAAAAGTCGACCAAGTTCAAGAGGCAGGATCTGCCCTTGACAAAGCCAAATTGGGTAGGATCCAGTGTCTGTAGGTCCCCAATGTCTTTATTTATGAGTTCCATTATGATCCTCTCCATAGCTTTGCAGACAAGGCTCGTCAAGCTTATGGGCGGTAATTTCCAGGGTCCGTAGAAGCACCGCCTTTGTGGAGTGGGACCACAGTTGCCGCACGCCATTCTTTGGGTACGTATCCTGTAGTAAGGCTAAGATTAAACAGCAGCCTTATGTGTGGGTTTAGTTCCTCATTGAGTTCATGTAGCACACAGCCGGGGACACCGTCCGGTCCCATTGATGCTGTGTTTTTGCTTTAGAGAGAGCAGCTCTCACCTGGGCATCTGAGATGTTTGGGAGGCTAGACTCTGGTGGGATAGATATTTCTCCTTTGGGGAGGAGGGAGAAATTTGCACTGAACCTGTCTGCCAGTATGTTGGCAATGTCTGTGGGTTCAGTGATTTTTTATCATTTTGGACTAATTCTGAGCATATCTGGGAGTTTCCACCCAGGTTTCTAACATAGCTAAAGAAGGCTTTATGATTGTCTTTTGTGTCATTAGCGATTTTTCTCTCAAAGTTGGCCTTGGATGATTTTATGAGTGATCGTAGTTTTTTGCTAGTATTGATCAGAGATGCCTTCCCATTTAGGGATTTTGCTCTGTCATGTAGTAGCTTTCTCCTCTTGTTGTAGAGTTTGTTTATGGCTGGAGTCCACCAGACCGGGTGCCTACCTTTGGTGGAAAGGGTCTTGATTTTATTAGGGATTGCTTGATCCATACATTCCTGGAGGTGCTCTTAGAAGGCATTTGTAAGGGTTTCAGCAGCGTGGGTTGTGATTCCCACTGGCTCGGGGGCCTTGAAGGATACCACTCCAGTCTTAAAAAGTGTGAAGTTTGCTTTTGAGAAGTTCTTCACTGTGGTCTTTTTTGCTGGGGGTGGGGGCGGGATGTGGATCTCCAGTGAGATTAATTTACGGTCTGATCTCACCAATGAGGGATATACTTCCGGTGTGGAGCATTTTGTCCCCATGTTTGTGATGATCAGGTCTAGTATATTTTCTCCTCTTGTGGGAATGGTGACTAGTTGTTCCATAGCATTTGAGTTTATGAACTCAACGAACCTTTGGGCTAGGGTGTTGGGGCTTGAGTAATGTTCCCAGTCTATGTTTGGGTAGCTGAAGTCACCCAATATGATGGTGTTTGGAGAGACATTCATACTCTCCAGTGTCTTCAGGAAGGCTGTGTGGGTTTCCTGGGTTTGAGAAGGTGGTCTGTAGCATGTTACAAACTGTACGGCAGTTTTACCTATGGTTAATTGCACCTGGATGGTCTCCGATGCTTCGTGCGTTGCCACTAACCTGGAGGTGTGGGTATCCTTTATGAATATGGATACTCCCCCTCCTTTTGTGGTTCGGTCCGGATTTTGGGGCCGGAACGCATGATATGAGGTATAACCTGATAGTGCTGGGGTGCTCTCAGGAGCCTTGAACCAGGTTTCAGTCACAGCACAGACATCGATGTTCTCCACACTGAGGAGGGCTTCGAAGGCATGCATCTTGAGGTTTAGACTTCTGGCATTGAGCGGTATTACCCTTAGTTTTTCTCCATTTTTGTTTTCTAGGGCGGTAGGTTTATCATTTGAGCCTTGCCTAAAAAGGCACTATGGGGGTGGCAAGAGCCTTTGCCAATATCCGGAAGCCCAGGGTGACAGGTGCAAGCCGTCCCTTGAAGCAGTGTGGCTTGTCAAGCATGTCATCCCAGGCAGACAGACATTGGATCCCCTTAGAATGACACCAGTAATTAAGCCAATTATTAAAGCTGATCATTTTGTCTCTGTATTGTGGCATCATTCTTGGTGAGGGTAGGATACTGCTCAGGGTCAGGGTCATACCGGCCTGGGCTACATAATCTGAGAGCTCCTCTATGTCTCTTTTCATGTAGTCCAGGGAGGTACATCTCAGGTCGTTCACACCGGCATGGACAATGACTGAGTCATACTTGTACTTGCTGTGGAGTGACCTGAGTGCTTGTGTTATGTGGCGGATTCTAGCGCCTGACAGGCAGCTTACTGTGATCTTTTCCTTGTTCAGTCTGGTGAGTGGGACGTCAGTGTGTCTGACTATGGAGTCACCTATAACAAGTGTGTCTGGCATTGTGTTTGGCCTTAAGGGCTGTGACTGTTTAGCACACTGACTTTGAGAACTATGTGTTGCATGTCTTATGTCTTGAGGTGGCAGTTGCTTGGGTGTCTGCTTTGGAGGCCTCTGTAGTTTTGGTAGATTTTTGATCAGTGCCTCCCAGTATGTATTTGTGTGTTTATGTGTTTGTTTTGCAGTTGTGATAGTTCTATGTGAAACTGGGTTTGTGGTGTGCGTGGTTTCCTTCTCCTCCTGTCTGGTCTTGCCAGTCCTGAGTTGAGAGAGCTCAGCCTCCAGTTTGGCTATATAGTTGCATCTCTCACATGTATTTGTGTTTTGTGGGAGAAGGAGTGGGTTGTCTGTGGACATGAGGCAATTGTAACATTGCCTCAAGATGCCCAGATTCACCAGCTGAACAGGAGAGGACGCTAGCAACTGACCCTTCGACATGTTAGAAAAAGTGAAAAAGTTTGCTGTGTAACTGAGTCAGAAGGGACCTATAGGGAAATGGGTACTCAAGGGGATTCTAGGCTAATGTAGTACTTTGTTTAGTATACAAGTACTTTACCTATATAAAAATGCTTTAGGAGCAAGTGCTGAGCTTTACCTATATAAAAATGCTTTAGGAGCAAGTGCTGAGCTTTTGAGATAGAGAATAGACTGTTTAGATTGCAAGTAGAGAAATTCTAAGGGAAAAATTGAAAAGCAGACTTTACAAAGCCAGAAATAGTTTAACCTTGTTTAACCGGCGCTGCCCGATGGTGCTCTATGGGCAACTCCACGCTAAATCACGCAAAAACGCGCTAAAGCGGGCTTTATAGCAGGGGGTTGAAAAGAGCTAGGAATTGACCCAAAATGGCCAATAGACTACACGTTTCTGGCTGGAACCACTGCTCTAGGGACAAATAGGCTGCTCAGTGCTCCCCACTCCCACTGGTGAACAAAGAAGCTTCCCTTTATCCAAATAAGGATATGGAATATCACAGGAACCAAGCCAAAGCTCAGAGATCAGCAAACTCTGAAGACTGGACTATTGTAGTTCAGTAAGGCGGGAAAACAAGATTTTAGAAAACAGAGGAAAAACAGACAGTAAATGCTATAAATGCTTTTAAACGGCTAGCGCACTTGAGTGTGTTAGCCTACAGGTAAAATTAAACAACAAATAACTTTTTTAAAAGTGCAAAACAGTTAATCAAACACAAAAACAGTTTAAATAGAATGCAGAGCTGTATAAACGAAAATGCAGTCGCTAAGCAGTAAATAATCAAAAAGCCAGAAAAAAATACTTAAATCAGAAAAAAGTCACTCTTTTGCTCTCTGCTGCTTGTAGAACTCTGCAGGACACCACGAGGAGCTGTGCCGAGTTTAATACAAGCGAAAAAGCACGCTAAAGTGGGCTTTATTACAGGGGGCTGAAAAGAACTAGGAATTGACCCAAAATGGCCAATAAACTACAAGTTTCTGGCTGGAACCACTCCTCTAGGGACAAACAGGCCGCTCAGTGCTCCCCACTCCCACTGGTGAACAAAGACGCTTCCTTTTATCCAAATAAGGATATGGAATAGCACAGGAACCAAGACAAAGCCCAGAGGTCAGCAAACTCTGAAGACTGGACTATTCTAGTTCAGTAAGGCGGGAAAACAAGATTTTTATTTTTTTGTTATTTTCTTTTTGCAGAAAACAGAAGAAAAACAGACAGTAAATGCTATAAATGCTTTTAAGCGGCTAGCGACTTGAGTGTGTTAGCCTACAGGTAAAATTAAGCAACAAATAACTTTTTTAAAAGTGCAAAACAGTTAATCAACACAAAAAACAGTTTAAATAGAATGCAGAGCTGTATGAACAGGCGAAAAAGCAGTCGCTAAGCAGTAAATAATCAAAAAGCCAGAAAAAAATACTTAAATCAGGAAAAAGTCACTCTTTTGCTCTCTGCTGCTTGTAGAACTCTGCAGGACACCACGAAAAGCTGTGTTGAGTTGAATACAAGCGAAAAAGCACGCTAAAGCGGGCTTTATTACAGGGGGCTGAAAAGAGCTAGGAATTGACCCAAAATGGCCAATAGACTACAGGTTTCTGGCTGGAACCACTCCTCTAGGGACAAATAGGCCGCTCAGTGCTCCCCACTCCCACTGGTGAACAAAGACGCTTCCTTTTATCCAAATAAGGATATGGAATAGGACAGGAACCAAGACAAAGCCCAGAAGAAAGACTGATGTAATGGCATCGGCTGCATATTTTATACCCCTGCCGACCTGACATCATGGAAGAAGACAGAGCAACCGACGCAGGACCCAAGACTTTGTTAATCAGGCTGACTGAGGGCAACCTGCCAGCAGATTACCCAAATGTAATGACTGCAACAGTGAAACATGAAGAACATCATTCACTTTTTGTTATTCCTAGACATGTCCTTTTAGGGCTCAGCCTCTCTTTCTGAGCTAAAAAAAAAGCAAAAATAATAAAATGAAGCATGGTGAATACCAAGCAGAACAATTTAATAACAGTTATTAAGCGCTATTGTACAAGTGTATAAAGGATTTGTTCAGAATGACTAACACAAACCAAACCACTGTTTAAATAGGAAACAGAATCATAACATGACACACACCGTTTACAGAAACGGGTACCTAAAATACTACAATTTAAAAATGCTACCCCCATTATTTAAAACTTTAAGTTGGACAAAAAACAGACATGGCTTAAACAATCACATCATTAAAAGCAACACAAAAATGAGAATGTATGGACTTTAAATATTGTAAGCCCTCCTTTTCAGCATAGAAGTAATATTAATAGCATCATTTAAACCAGGTGGACAGAGTGGTGCAAAATAAACTTGCCACCAAACTTCTCTAAATTCTAGTTTTCCCAGTCACCCACAAAAGGGCTGATCTCATTTTTTTTTCTAATATTGCAAAAATAAACTTGTTAACAACACAATTAATACTAAGATTACTTAAAGCATTTTTATAATTCTATGTTCTTCTAACATAGCCATGACCACATATGCGCTCTTTTAAAGACCAATACGTCTTACCTATATAAGAAGCACTGCAAGCTTGGCAAAGCTCTGCATATACTGCAGCCTTGGTGCCAAAGTTGGCCCTAGGAAGTTTATCAATTGGTACGTTTTTTTTCCCCAATCTTAACCAGGGAGTCCTCATGAAAAGGGCACCAATTACAATAATTACATTTCTTGGTACCTCCGAAGCTTAAACTTCCAGTATATACTTTTTCCAAGATGTCTTTAATATTCCCGGGCCTCTTTTTTATATAACGAGGATGAAGCACCATCACATCCTTGATGTCAGCAAAATGGGTCAGTGTCAAACAGTGTTTCTCAATCATTCATTCCATCATACTGACCCAAGTGTAATATTTAATAACAAAATTAGACTGACCCAAATTACATTTAGTTAGTCTGGGTTTCACTACACCCCCCCCCCCCATTCAAGATCAGGGCGGACAAGTTGTCCTGTACCTCTCAACTGTACAGATTTTTGCAGAATGTCCAGATTTTTGCCTCATATTTTTGGTGTGTTCCTCCTAAGATCTGTACCTTTCTGGCAAATAGCTGAGGATTGAAGTCATTAAATAATGACAAATATTTGAGTTTAAGACTCCACATCCTTCAGAAAATGCATGCTAATGCAAAACCTATCATTCTATCAACTTTCTAAGTTTGTAAGAGTAATATTTAAAATCTGTCCCTATTTGTCCCCCCATCATTTTAGGCTTTGTCCAGATTTTTTGCTCTAAGAGGTTGAGAGATATTGAAGTTCAGCACCAATTTGGTCCAACACACTTTGGGAGTATCCCCTCTCAACAAGCAACCCTTTTAAGTATCCAGTCTCCTCAGTATTCAATCTTCCATTTTATTATTTTAGTTTTTTGTCACAGTTATTTTGGCTGGTCTTCTCCTATTTTGATGGATAGTTGTTCCCTCTCTTTACTGGCAGGAAAGCTCTGAAGGGCTTCACGCCCAAACTTGTCTTTTACTCAGCTCAGCTTAAGCTGCTTAACAGTTTAAGAATGTGGAAGGTGCCTTGAAGCTTGGGAAGCAGGCCAGTTGTTGTATCCTTGCTTATATGCATCTTTAAAACATATTAGGAATTCTAATCAAGTTAATTATGGGAATAGGTAAAGATGTAACTATTAATCCTGCTAAATTTACCTTGAATGTGGTTGGAATGTTTTGTATTACTTCCGGTCAGACTACTCTATTACTGTTAAATTTGTGTGTGACTATATGGAGATTAGTCTGCATCTCTCATCTTGTTTTACAAGTAAAGATGAACAGGTGGGGTAGTTAGTTTATATGCTTTATTACACAGAAACACATCAGGATGGAGAGCAGCAATACAAAATATAAACAGACTAAATGACAGAATACACAGACATGCATGCTTACATCTCAACATCTTACCACAAAATGGCAGTCAGGCTCACACATGCACAGTATTTATATACTTGTGCAAGCCCCTAGAAAGCTTCTTAAAAGAATACATAAATATTGATCTACATCCTCCTCCTTGAATGAATTGCCCACAATGCAATGACATTTGAATAAGACATGCAATTATACGAACACTAAAAAATAAACAACGTTCAAATCCAAGTTGCCATTTATCTGGAACATGGTCTGGAAATGCGACCTGATCTTGTCATATAGCAATCAGAATTGGGGTTAGCAACAGGGACAGTCATTGGTGAACAACTTGCTTCACGAGTTTCGGGATTCTTCTCAGGAACAGGGATATTTACTAGAACGTCCTCTGGAACTGAAACACTGGATAACTCGCTCAGAAATACAAAGTCTTTCTCGTAGGTATGATACTGCAATACAGGCTTGGACCGAAGGTTTCCAATTCCGCCTAAATTCTGCTCCTTGCAATTCCACAATATACAATTTTGCCACTGGACAAACGCTCTTCACGACTAATTCGACCAGAACCTTTTGTCTACATACTCACTACCTCCCCTTTTCATAATGGATTGAGCAGTTTGCTGGTCTTATCATAACAGGACTTCTGGGATAAGAGCTTCTTATCATAACAGGACTTCTGGGTTAAGTGCTTCTTCAACAGATGGGCTTTTACTGATCTGTTGTTCTTGACACATGGAACCAATAGATTACTGCTGTTTGGTAGTGTGGTTCTGGTTTGTCTCAACAGAAGTCTCTGTGCAGGTGAACCAAGATGTTTATCAAGAGGAATATCTCTGAGATTCAAGAAAACATAGCTATTGTCTAATTTTGACTTCTCTAGTAGTGTTTCACACTTTGAACTGCACATTCTGCCAAACCATTTGACTGTGGATACTCAGGGCTACTTGTAACATGAGTAAAGTCCCACTCTTCAGCAAATATTTTGAAATGCTGGCTTGTAAACTGTGTACCATTGTCAGAAAAAACTTTGTGCGGACTACCATGGACTGCAAAATGATGCTTCATCTTAGTAAAGACAGTACTGGACGCTAGATTAGGAAGCAGGTCAGTCTCGAACCAATTTGAATAAAAGAGTCTACTAACACCAAGTAATTTTGACCATTCCACTCGAAAATGTCTGTAGCTACTGTCGACCAAGGTAGTTCAGGAATCTGGTTTAGATGAAGTGGTTCTTTTTGTTGATGTGGCTTTCTACTATTACAAACAGAACAAGATGAAAGTACTCTCTCAATATCCTTTGACATAGAAGGCCAAAATACTAGTCCTCTCACCCTTATTTTGGTAGAATCAGTTCCTGGGTGGCCACGATGCAAAATGGTAATATACTCTTGTTGCAAGGACTTTGGAACAACCACTTTTGGACCTTTTACGATAATATCATTGTCAGACAGAATCTCATCTCTGTAAGGAAATTAAGGCTTCCACTGGTAAGCAAGACTGCTTTGAAGGCCATCCTCGACTGATAAAGTGGTTGAGCTTCTGAAAAACTGATCCATGGCTGTATGACTTCTAAGCTCATCAAGATGTGTGGAAGAAAAATTTCTCACTTCCATAACTTCAAAATCAAGTTTCTCATTCTCATGCTGTTCAGTGGTATTTCTGGGCAATCTGGATAAAGTATCAGCAAGATAAAGAAGCCTACCTTTCATGTAAACAAGACTGAAATTATACTTTTGCAATTTCCACATCATGCGTTGTAATCTGTCAGGAGCTGTATGCATAGGTTTTCTCAAAATAGTAACTAGACGATGGTGATCCGTTTCAATCTGGATGGGTCGACCATAAATATAGTCATGGAACTTCGAACATGCAAACACAATTGCCAAGAGTTCTTTCTTTATCAGAGCATACTGCATTTCAGTTTGGGTCAGAGTTCTGGACACACAGGCTACTGGTCTACTCTCTTGAAGAATGACTGCACCAAGACCAAACTTCAAAGCATCACAAGAAAGAGTAACTGGTCTGTGAACATCACAGTATCTGAGAGTTTGTGGACTGGCAATTCTCTGTTTCAGGACCAGGATACATCTTTATGTGTCAACTCTCTGAATGGTGCTGATAGTTGGCTCAAGTCTGGAATGAACTTGTCTAGATAGTTAACCATGCCAAGAAAACCTTGTAGGGCTTGAACACTGTCTGGAGCTGACATCTCAAGATCAGGTCTTAAGCCTGAACTGGTAAATAAATGACCAACATAAGAAACTTCTCATAGCCTGAATTTGCACTTCTGAAGATTCAGCTCAAGATTCACTTCACTTACTCTTTCCAGAACTTTCTTGAGGTTTCTGTCATGCTCAGCTTAACCATTACATCCTACTAGAATATCATCTACTATAATAGCACATGGATACCCAGAAAAAATTTGCTCCACAGCACTCTGGAAGACTACACTGGCAGAATTTATTCCACATGGCATTCTCAAAAATCTGTACCCGCCAAACAGAGTACTTAAAGTGGTTAGCAATGAGGATTTTCAGTCTAGCAAAATTTG
>NC_056748.1:393179188-393181688 GCF_019279795.1 Protopterus annectens | reverse complement strand
TGCTCAGTATTTATACACTTCACTTGTGCAACACCCTAGAAAGCTTCTTAAAGGTATATATACATATTGATCTACAGTGTGACACTGTGTGAAACCGGCATTGGCATCAACCCCCTTTTCCCATTTTGAACACAGGGTTGTAGTGTCATATCAACAGTGACCATCACCTAGAGCTGGGGTTGTGGGAAAATTTATATTAGTCAGAGTTAATATATGCGCCGTTTACACTGGATAAAGATTTAAGATTGGTGTTTGGAGTGGCTGCTGTTTTAAGGCTCTCTGACTGCTTTAGTTAAGTTAATAGTTAGGGTTTTTAGTTTAAGTACTTCTTTACAGAAAAGCAAATGCTAATTTCTTTACATGACTCCTGAAAAGTTTGAATAATTAATCCTAAATAATATATGTAAACAGGAAAATGACTTGCATTTAATAGAGCAGAAATGACATTTAAGAGAGTCTTTCAGACTGCTTATGTAAAATGAACTAATGAAATGGTAACATTAAATATTATGAAAGTGTTTTACTTTAAATAGTTTTTTACTGTTTCACTTTAGCAATTTCTATTGACTATAAACCAATGCAGAAGAAGATGTTTTATGTTTATCCGACTATGGCAGAAGACATCAGAAGCTGTGTTAGAGTAATTAATACAGTTAGAGTAACGTCAAGTATATTTTCAAGGAAAATGTCATTGTAAATTTTTAAAAACAAATATGATGGGTTTTGTCATATTACAAAACCTTGAGCAGCCCAGTCAAAGGTGGATGCATCATTTAACCATAACTAAACTACAATTATGGCTGGTGTGTGCATTTCAGAGTTATAAGCTTAATTATAACTACTTAGCGGCATTGATAAGTGAAGCAGATACTTCTGCAATGCCAAAATATACTGTTTTGAGAGTGGCATGTCATGACTCTAAAAGCAACTAAACAAATAAAATACGTCTCTGATGGAGATGAAGTATTTATACAGCACAAAGACTGAGAATTTTAATTCTGAACAAGTGCGAAGTAGGACATAACTAGGCTGAATGTGGAATATTTACCCTCCAAGTATGCTTTAGCATTATAAAGTGGTTCTTGGAGGCCCTGTCTTAGTGGGGAAGGGGCACTGAAGGAAGATGACAAAAGGAGTAACAAATGATGTATATCCATGGAAAGTGTGTATAAAAAATATACAGAAGAGTTCTTTTTGATTGACAGCTGTATATTTTAGCTTTATACTCTCAAGAAGATAAAAAGACTGCAGATGTTAAGTAGGGGTAATAAAGCAATAAGTCTTCTAGAAACTATAAAACTAAGTGCACCTGATGATAAACACTGTGTTCTGTTGGTTAAGTTAAGCACATACAAGAGAAACGTTTTGCCTTTCTATTAGACAAGAAATGGCATGCTGGCAATAAGAGAAAAATCTTATTAAAAAAAGAAGTGTGGGGCATGGGAACACAACAATATTAAGTATTATATTCTCTGGGAGTGCCTCCAAGGATGAGGCGTTAATGGGAATGCTATGACCTGGAGGGTATAATAGGTTCATATATATATATATATATGTGTATATATATATATATATATATATATATATGTATGTTCTGCCGCTAATATGGACGTTGCTTTTTTGCATGTGTCTTGTACATTATTCAATTTTGACCTTTTGGATTTGTATATGAGAAGAGCTATTTCGATGTGCTTTGTCGCTTAGACATTATGTTAGCTTGAGTATGTTATTCGTAAGAAGTTTTAATCCAAGTGTGATCTGTACAACACGTTGGCTTCGTAACAATGGTGTTATGTGTTGTTAAAATGAAGTTTCTTTGAGTCCTATTTGTATTTATAACATTGCTATTATGAATTATTTGATTTTATATTATCATTTGATTTTATTATTGCACTGTCACTTTAAATGCTTTAGCACAGCATACCAGGAAGTTAGTAGGAGTGACTTCCTCCAATGTATTTTTTAAAAATTGGAGCTCTTACAGAGCATTGTTGTTTGTCTGATGAAGCGGCTCTGTATTGCCGTGAAAGCGCTCACACATGAATAAAGAAGGTTGAACCGAATGGTTTTTTCTTTTACTGATGCTGGATTTGTACAAGGTAGCAGTCTGCTAACAGTTTATATGGTATAACAGAGTTTAAGGAACCGAATGGTGTTTGTCTCTTATGGAGATTGGATGTGTATAAGGAAGCAGCTCGCCTAGAAGTATTCATGGTTTGATAGTGGACTACAGCCTAAACACAAGGTACACTGAGGTTGGTCTAAACAGACTGTTGTAGCTACTATATCTATCTTTATTCCGACAAGTGGTTGGTAATGAGCTTGTAGCCTTTGATGTACGAAAGTGCTTTGGCAGGACTTTGTAAGCACTTCATCTTTGCCTGGATTGGTACACACATTTATTCTTGGAACGCTGCACTACCACGGCCTCGTCACTTTGTGGATTCTACATAATTTGGGGCTTGGTGGTTTCTACTACATACTGGATATGGAAGGAGCC